>NC_080469.1:25414300-25714300 GCF_030265055.1 Doryrhamphus excisus | reverse complement strand
CGTAACATTTGTTGCGTTACCTCTCCAGATATGGGATTAGTTCCGTATTTCTTGATCCATGGAACAATGCTCCTAAGAATTGACGTGAGGAAATCACAAATAATCACCATTAAATCACCATTAATCACCATTAATCACCATTAATCATCAATAATCATCATGGACTCACAGCAGGTCAAAGACGATGCCGTCGGCCGTGCAGACGGGATATGCAAACGGCTGAAGGGACAAGCTGAGGAGTCAAAAGAAGAACCGCTGACTTGATTTCTCTAACATGGAATGTCCCTCTCGTGTGCGCCTCCCTGATCCTATCCATCCTGGTCACTCCCGTCCTCATCTCTGCTACCGCCAATACCGCTTCCTGTCTCTACACCAAACAACATGGCGGGTCTCACCACAGTTGTGTATACCTTTCCTGTCATTTTAGCTGAAACTGTTGACTCTGTTGAGTACTTCCGATTCTCCGCCTTCTGTATCTCTTCTACCTGGAACCTCACTCTTCCACTAGGGTACCTCTCATTCGCACACATATACTCTGTCTTTGTTTTTTTTTTTCCATTTTCAAAATTTTTTTTAATTTCTTTTGTTTTTCAAAATATTGCAACTTAATTTTTTTTATTACTAAAATCACATTTAAAATATTTCAACTCTACTACTCTGCTACTAAAATGATATTATTTTTCCTCATAATATCACCACTTTATTGCCATAGGTTTTTCTCTTAATACAGTAAACCTCGGATATATCGGACTCGGATATATCGGAAATTCGCTCACAACGGACAGATAAAAAAGAACCAATTTTTCTGTAATGCATTTCCAATAAAAATTCATTGCATATATCGGATTTTTTATAACGGATTTCGCCTATTTCGGACAAAATCTCCAGTCCCGTTCCAATGCACTTCCATGAAATTTCCCTCGCATATATCGGATGGCCGCATCGTGGCGCTCCGATTCGCCGAATCGTGACATGGCCGCTATACGACATCATTTGCAGCGTTTGCAGCGTTGCAATATACGCATATAACGGATTTCGCTTATATCGGACAAAACCAGTGGGAACAATTGAATCTGATCCGAAAAAAAATGAGGATGGAAGGACCAAGAAAAAGAACAGGATGAAGGTGATGAGGATGATGACGGCGACGGGGATGACGAGCGTGATAAGAATGACAAACTTGAGGGCGATGATACGGGCGGGTGAGGATGATGAGAATGATGACAAGGATGAGGATGATAAGTGTGATGGCGATGACGTTCAGGGTGTGTGAGGATGATGAAGGTGATGAGAATGAGGATATTCAAGATGAGGGCAATGAGGATAATGACGATGATGACAATAATTAGTATTTTTATTTGTATTTAATATTTTGACTTTAATCTTGAAAAATTACAGCATTTTTAAACTTTTCTGCTGTATTTTTATATGTTTTTAATTAATTTTTAAATTACAACTAAATTACAAAAAAAAATACTTTTGGATTTTTCCACGTTTGGCGGGTTTTTGGTTTAAGAAATGCTATTTTTAGAAAGTGTGGCGGGCCACCAAACAGAACAAAGGTGAGCTCTCACCTGCAGTGATCAAACGGAAGTCTTCTGAAGTTCGCCTGAGGGATTTCTGACAGCCAAAACAAAGCAAAGCTTCAAAAAGACTCCATAAAGTAGATACTAATATGTCTTTTACGCTTTAGTTAGTTGAGCCTGCCATGGATGTTATCACCACAGGCGTAATGACCTTTTATAATCGAAACTTACCTGCTCGTTTGCCGCCGTAAAAGTTTGTGTACTCCGTAGATGTAATGTACCTGTGTAGGTAAAAAAAAACATACATATGTACATTTATTTGTATATATAACTATATAACTGGTACAAGTTGGCACGGAAGCTAGCTGTGAGGTTATAGCCTGCTAGCATTAGCCTGCTAGCATTAGCCAGTGAAACTACCAACAACAACAAAAGTAAGCACGTTTAATGCAATGCCTGACGGTGGCGATAAGTTAAACTTACATTTTGTCTTTTTGATGCTGGCGCTTCCCCATCTTGACGTATTATTTGCGCTAAACTGTAAGCGTTCCTGTTCCTTTTATTGAGAGAATCCTGGGGTTTATTTTCTTCTTCGTCTTACCGGAAGTGCGCTCGGGCGCCCTCTTCAGGCTAAAATACCAACTACTACTTCCGCCCAGTAGGAAAAAGGAGTACAAAGTTGAGTCAGGCGATGGCAACAAGGGGCAGAATAACTGTCAACCCTCCTGTTTTCAATAGGCAGCAATTTGTATTAACAATTATTTACCCCTAGCAGCCCACTTTTAATAGTTTCCGGTATTTTTACTGAGAAGCACAGCTTCCGGTTCGCTCGGCAACACTCGGGCAACATCGGCGTGCAGTAACCGGAAAAGACAAGCCTTCAATAAAATTAAATTTAAAAAACGTAATTACGTAAATAAATACATTTAATAAAAATAGAAATAGTACATGAATTAAAAATGTAACATTAAATAAACAAAAATGAAGTAAAGCTAAAATATATTATCAAATTATCACACTATATATATATATTATGCATTAAATACATACTTAAAATTGCTGTTCATGTAAGCAAAAGGTATGGAATGAATGATTTAATCATGTGAATGAAGTTAAAATAATTTAATCATCATTTGAAACAAAAATAAAATATAAAAAAAATTAACAATACTAAATTAATAAAAATATATTAAATACATAATTACAAAATCATTCCATAATTAAAAATAAATTTGAAATAAAATACTGTAAATATATGAAAAATAAAATTAAATAAATACTAATGCAATATTTGTATTACATTGGGAAAAATGAATATATTTGTGTATTTTTTTTATGAATAATTGTATATTTTTGTCGAAGAAGACGAGCATGCAAGCCTGATTTCCAAAGAGTTTATTTAGTCTTGGCATAGACTGAAGTGAAGATATGGGCATACACAGCATACCAACGGATACCACATATTGGGTTGGGGTTGGGGGGGGGGGGGGGCAGACAGACTTGGAGAGAGGCCAGAACAACGATCAGGAGAAGTTACATTCACGCTCTCTGAAAGCAAGGATTCGGTGGGACGGGAAGATGACCTTCTGCCGCCTGTCGGAGTGTAAAAGGATGCTGCGGAGGGAGGGTCAGCGACGCCGCCTGCGTACCTGAGTTTACACCGACCTGCATGTTGAGCAACCTTCTCATCCTTGGCACTTGAATCACAAACAGCCCGCTTGCCAAAAGGGGGTGGGGTGAGAGAGCACAAAGAGACACAGAGAGAGAGAGAGAGAGAGAGAGAGAGGGCGTGGGGAGGGAATATAACGCTGCTTAAGTCCTTCCTATAAGTCCTTCCAAGCGTAAAGAAATAAAACATCTCCGCTTTGGTGGAACAGTCTTTAAAAGGTTCCTGGTGTGTGGGCGGGTCCTAAAATCACCGCAGATCCATCACGGTGACGGCGTTGTCAGAGATGGTGATGTGTCCGGCGTGCTGCGTTTCAAAGGAGACAACCTTGCGTTACAAAGTCTGGTGACTTAGTCTACGCTAAGTCATGGCTTCATGGGGGGTCATGGAGATCATGGACTCATGGGGGTCATGGAGATCATGGATCCTTGGGGTCATGAGATCATAGATTCATGGGGGGTCATGAATTCATGGGGGTCATAGAGATCATGGATTCATGGGGGGTCATGGATTCATGGAGGTCACGGGGGTGGGGGGGTCATGGATTCAATGCGCTGTTACTGCAGGCTTCAACAAGTCACTTTTAAGACTTTTAAGACCATTAAAAATTATTAAAAAATTAATTATTAATAAGTATTAAATAAATGCATAATAATTGAATATTGAAAAAAATGTGTAATTAAATAATTGTAGAAAAAAATACAGATATCTTTAAAAATATATATTTTCTATATTACATTTAATAAATATGTTTTTATATCATTATACTTTTTTTTATTATATTTTTATACCTATTATATCAGGGACTGCAGGTTTCAACAAGTCAAGTCTTTTAAGACCATAATAAATAAAAATTAAATTAATACACAATATATAGGAATATTTAAAGTGAAATAATAAATAATAAACAGTAAATATTTCATACAATATTTTTGTATTTCTATGACATTTAAATTCAACAAGTCACATTTCAATTAAAAGTCTTTTAAGACCATTAAAATGTTTTGAATGAAATAATAAATGGACTGTTACAAAGGACAGCAACAATAAAGTAATATTTAAAAATAAAAACTATGTATGAATAAATCTATATTACATAGTATATTAAGACTTTTTCACAAGTATTATAATGTGATATTTTTAAATAAATAAAATCATATTAATTTTGTAAATATATAGATATTTACTCATAATTTATAAATGCAAGCATTCAAAAATACAAATAATTTTAAAATTTATACATTTATTAGTTATAAAGTTAAATATTAAAAAATACAAAAACATTAAAAAAAATCTAGAAATATATATTTTGACTATAGAAATATATAAAAATATTCCAAATCAAATCTTTATAGAAAAAAGTATTTGTATGGTATTATTTATTTCTATTATTTGAGTGCAAGTCAGATTGTTGAAAGACTTGACCATGACCAACCATGATGAATAGAATTGAACTTACTGAGCCCCTCCCCATCCGTAGCGGCCCCCCCAAGCCCCCCAAGCCCAAGTTAAGGAAGGAAAATGACCTCTACTCACTGTAAAGAGGGGTGGATCTTTGCTGTGGGGGTGGAAACCTTTCTGCCTGCACGAGGAGATCTCATTGGTCCCTCGATCTGTCAGTTTAAAGTAGCCGATCCTGGGAGATCACAAGAACGCGGGGGTTAGTCTTGGAGAGGACGACTACCCCCCCCTTAGGGTTTTTTTTTTTTCCCGCCAGCACCCACTCGTTGAACTTGGGCGAGCAGACGATGGCGATGGCCTCGGGCAGCATCATCTGGTACGAGCAGTGGGTGTGGAGGTCCACGCTGGACAGGAAAGCCGTCTGTGTCGGGTGAGTCTGCAACAACGGAAATATACTTGATCCACATGATATTGTACTTTCCCCCCACCTAATATACTTCATCCACATGATATCGTATCTTTCCCCCCACCTAATATACTTGATCCACATGATATTGTACTTTCCCCCCACCTAATATACTTGATCCACGTGATATCGTATCTTTCCCCCCACCTAATATACTTGATCCACATGATATCGTACCTTTCCCCCCACCTAATATACTTGATCCACATGATATTGTACTTTCCCCCCACCTAATATACTTCATCCACATGATATCGTATCTTTCCCCCCACCTAATATACTTGATCCACATGATATTGTACTTTCCCCCCACCTAATATACTTCATCCACATGATATCGTATCTTTCCCCCCACCTAATATACTTGATCCACATGATATCGTACCTTTCCCCCCACCTAATATACTTGATCCACATGATATCGTACTTTCCCCCCACCTAATATACTTGATCCACATGATATTGTACTTTCCCCCCACCTAATATACTTGATCCACATGATATCGTACCTTTCCCCCCACCTAATATACTTGATCCACATGATATCGTACCTTTCCCCCCACCTAATATACTTGATCCACATGATATTGTACTTTCCCCCCACCTGATATACTTGATCCACATGATATCGTACCTTTCCCCCCACCTAATATACTTGATCCACATGATATTGTACTTTCCCCCCACCTAATATACTTGATCCACATGATATTGTACTTTCCCCCCACCTAATATACTTGATCCACATGATATCGTACCTTTCCCCCCCACCTAATATACTTGATCCACATGATATTGTACTTTCCCCCACCTAATATACTTGATCCACATGATATTGTACCTTTCCCCCCACCTAATATACTTGATCCACATGATATCGTACCTTTCCCCCCACCTAATATACTTGCGCCACATGATATCGTACCTGTCCCCCCACCTAATATACTTGATCCACATGATATCGTACCTTTCCCCCCACCTAATATACTTGATCCACATGATATCGTACCTTTCCCCCCACCTAATATACTTGATCCACATGATATTGTACTTTCCCCCCACCTGATATACTTGATCCACATGATATCGTACCTTTCCCCCCACCTAATATACTTGATCCACATGATATTGTACTTTCCCCCCACCTAATATACTTGATCCACATGATATTGTACTTTCCCCCCACCTAATATACTTGATCCACATGATATCGTACCTTTCCCCCCCACCTAATATACTTGATCCACATGATATTGTACTTTCCCCCCACCTAATATACTTGATCCACATGATATCGTACCTTTCCCCCCACCTAATATACTTGATCCACATGATATCGCACCTTTCCCCCCACCTAATATACTTGATCCACATGATATTGTACTTTCCCCCCACCTGATATACTTGATCCACATGATATCGTACCTTTCCCCCCACCTAATATACTTGATCCACATGATATTGTACTTTCCCCCCACCTAATATACTTGATCCACATGATATTGTACTTTCCCCCCACCTAATATACTTGATCCACATGATATCGTACCTTTCCCCCCACCTAATATACTTGATCCACATGATATCGTACTTTCCCCCCACCTAATATACTTGATCCACATGATATCGTACCTTTCCCCCCACCTAATATACTTGATCCACATGATATCGTACTTTCCCCCCACCTAATATACTTGATCCACATGATATCGTACTTTCCCCCCACCTAATATACTTGATCCACATGATATTGTACTTTCCCCCCACCTAATATACTTGATCCACATGATATCGTACCTTTCCCCCCACCTAATATACTTGCGCCACATGATATCGTACCTGTCCCCCCACCTAATATACTTGATCCACATGATATCGTACCTTTCCCCCCACCTAATATACTTGATCCACATGATATCGTACCTTTCCCCCCACCTAATATACTTGATCCACATATCGTATCTTTCCCCCCACCTAATATACTTGATCCACATGATATCGTACTTTCCCCCCACCTAATATACTTGATCCACATGATATCGTACCTTTCCCCCCACCTAATATACTTGATCCACGTGATATCGTACCTTTCCCCCCACCTAATATACTTGATCCACATGATATCGTACTTTCCCCCCACCTAATATACTTGATCCACATGATAGCGTACCTTTCCCCCCACCTAATATACTTGATCCACATGATATCGTACCTTTCCCCCCACCTAATATACTTGCACCACATGATATCATACTTTCCCCCCACCTAATATACTTGATCCACATGATATTGTACTTTCCCCCCACCTAATATACTTGATCCACATGATATCGTACTTTCCCCCCACCTAATATACTTGATCCACATGATATTGTACTTTCCCCCCACCTAATATACTTGATCCACATGATATCGTACCTTTCCCCCCACCTAATATACTTGATCCACATGATATCGCACCTTTCCCCCCACCTAATATACTTGATCCACATGATATTGTACTTTCCCCCCACCTGATATACTTGATCCACATGATATCGTACCTTTCCCCCCACCTAATATACTTGATCCACATGATATTGTACTTTCCCCCCACCTAATATACTTGATCCACATGATATTGTACTTTCCCCCCACCTAATATACTTGATCCACATGATATCGTACCTTTCCCCCCACCTAATATACTTGATCCACATGATATCGTACTTTCCCCCCACCTAATATACTTGATCCACATGATATCGTACCTTTCCCCCCACCTAATATACTTGATCCACATGATATCGTACTTTCCCCCCACCTAATATACTTGATCCACATGATATCGTACTTTCCCCCCACCTAATATACTTGATCCACATGATATTGTACTTTCCCCCCACCTAATATACTTGATCCACATGATATCGTACCTTTCCCCCCACCTAATATACTTGCGCCACATGATATCGTACCTGTCCCCCCACCTAATATACTTGATCCACATGATATCGTACCTTTCCCCCCACCTAATATACTTGATCCACATGATATCGTACCTTTCCCCCCACCTAATATACTTGATCCACATATCGTATCTTTCCCCCCACCTAATATACTTGATCCACATGATATCGTACTTTCCCCCCACCTAATATACTTGATCCACATGATATCGTACCTTTCCCCCCACCTAATATACTTGATCCACGTGATATCGTACCTTTCCCCCCACCTAATATACTTGATCCACATGATATCGTACTTTCCCCCCACCTAATATACTTGATCCACATGATAGCGTACCTTTCCCCCCACCTTATACTTGATCCACATGATATCGTACCTTTCCCCCCACCTAATATACTTGCACCACATGATATCATACTTTCCCCCCACCTAATATACTTGATCCACATGATATTGTACTTTCCCCCCACCTAATATACTTGATCCACATGATATCGTACCTTTCCCCCCACCTAATATACTTGATCCACATGATATTGTACTTTCCCCCCACCTAATATACTTGATCCACATGATATCGTACCTTTCCCCCCACCTAATATACTTGATCCACATGATATTGTACTTTCCCCCCACCTAATATACTTCATCCACATGATATCGTATCTTTCCCCCCACCTAATATACTTGATCCACATGATATCGTACCTTTCCCCCCACCTAATATACTTGATCCACATGATATCGTACCTTTCCCCCCACCTAATATACTTGATCCACATGATATTGTACTTTCCCCCCACCTAATATACTTGATCCACATGATATCGTATCTTTCCCCCCACCTAATATACTTGAGCCACATGATATCGTACCTTTCCCCCCACCTAATATACTTGATCCACATGATATTGTACTTTCCCCCCACCTAATATACTTGATCCACATGATATCGTATCTTTCCCCCCACCTAATATACTTCATCCACATGATATCGTATCTTTCCCCCCCACCTAATATACTTGATCCACATGATATCGTACCTTTCCCCCCACCTAATATACTTGATCCACATGATATCGTATCTTTCCCCCCCACCTAATATACTTGATCCACATGATATTGTACTTTCCCCCCACCTAATATACTTGATCCACATGATATCGTACCTTTCCCCCCACCTAATATACTTGATCCACATGATAGCGTACCCTTCCCCCCACCTAATATACTTGATCCACATGATATCGTACCTTTCCCCCCTACCTAATTTTCTCATAAAATTACAACTTGAGAAAAATAACATATTTAATTTATTAATTTTTTATTTAATTAATTTAATTTAATCCTAAATATTTGAATATGGTACTGTGATAATAGTATTATTTAATAATGGTGTTCAATTATTTATTTTATTTCATTAAAAAAATAAATTTTATTTAATAATGTACGTTTATTAATTTAATAGATTTTTAAAAAAAATTAAATGTCATTGAAATTGAATTGATGAAGTTAGTAGTTTTTGTCAATGGCTTGACGACAATAATATTATTCCCAACCTAATTATCCCAAAAATTTATTTTGCTTTATTACCATCATAAAACTTTAAAAAATGAACCGCATTTTTCTGAAATATTTCTACTTTATTCTTCTAAAATGTCTCCCAATATTATGGCATTATTCTTGTAAAATTGTTTTATTATTTTATTTATTATTTATTGTTTATATTATTATTGTTTTATTCCCCATTCCTGCTCTGGACGCAGCTAAGCAGGGAACGTCGACACGGGCAACACTTAGAGCCTCCTTCCAGCGTCTGTACGTAATGATCAATGGTGTCAGGGCTTTTCCATCAGCACCTGAACGCACCACAGCTGCTAGCAACGCCACCTTCGACCTGGTTTAGGCGTGACAAGATGGTCTGGTTGTGACTCACGTGGATCCATCCCAGGGTGATGAGGTCGTACTGGTCCTGGATGAGGAAGAGCTCCTCCTCGTTCTCCGTGTCGCAATAATCCGGGCCCCCACACTGCTTGGGAACGATGACGTGCGTCACGGCGAACGCGTTTCTGGTCTACGAGACACGCGACGCGACTTTTTAAAGACCATTTAACATTTGGACAATTCTATAAAATACTTGGAAGTACTTTTACCATCAAAATCTTTCACAGATATTCAAGTGTATTTGAATAATATTTTATATTTGAAATATGTTTGATATATGTATTTGATATTTTCTTCTGGTTTATTTAAGACATGTTTAAGACCATTAAAAAATAAATATTTAGTTAATATCTGTATGTATAGTTACATTCAAATATTTGTCAAGTACTCTTAAATATTTAAAATGTATTCTAAAAATGTTCTAAATATTTTTATTTAATGTTAAAATACATGATAAATGTCATTTCTTTAAATAATTCAAACAAAATACTTCTAAAGTATTTAAAAAAATACATTTTTATATACTAGAGTTTTTCAAAATGAGCCTTATCTCAGCAGGTTAAAGTCAAATGAAAGATGTTTGAAATAAATTAATTACATATTATAAATGATGTGGTATTCATATTTACATTTAAATATTTGTGGAAAATTCTAAATACTCTTAAACATTGAAAAAGTATTGTAAAAATGTTCTAAATATTTTTAAATAATGCTAAAATACACGATAAATGTCATATTTTTCAATAATTCCAACTAAATACTTCTAAAGTATTTAAAAATCAAAAAGGTTAAAATCAAATTTAAGAATTTTTTAAAATAAAATTAAATGAAATAAATTACAAATAATAAAATAATATAGTATTTAGTAAATACATTAAAAAAACATATTGAACAAATATGTCTTGAGATTATATTGCTCATGTATATGATTGAAGATGCGTTTGTGACCCTTAAAAATGAAAAGTAATTTCTAGGTTAAAAACAGCCACAGGACCCCGGAGGAGGGGGGGGGGGGGGGGGGGGGGGGGGGGCTTACCAGTTTTCCGCACAAGATGCCGCACGTCTCCACGGCCCGGCTGGTGTTGGCCTCGGCCAGTCGCAGGAAGCTCCTGCACAGCTCGGAAGGAACGGAGAGCTGGCGAAGAGCATCCACCGCCATATCTGCAGAGCGGCGGTGGGAGAGAGGTCACGCGGAGGTCATGGCGGGGACGTTCCCAGCTAAGAAAAAAAACAACGGTGACGCTCCCACTCACTGTTGTTCCCCGGGCTGACCAGGGAGCCGGGCTTCAGGGACCGGTCGAAGCCGGGCGGGGAAACGGACGGAAAAGCGGTGCGGTTGTTTTGGTGGTTGGTGCCGCCGGACGGGTCGCCCGGGCTGTGCGGGGGCGTGGGAGAGACGACGGGCGGCCCCTGGATTCCCGGGATGAGCGGCGTGTCGGGGGAAGGCGCGGCGGGCGTGGCGAACTCCAGCAGCACGCGCTGGCGCTCCCTCTCCAGCTCCTGGCGGCGGATCATCTCCTCGAAGGCGCTGAACTGCTCCTGCTCCTGCTGCCGCCGCTGCATCTCCGCCACCCGCTCCCGCTCCGCATCCAGGGCTCGCTTCCGGGACAGCTCCAAGGCCTGCGCCTCCTCCTCCGCCTTCTGGAAGCCCGACATGACCAGCGCTTCATATTTCCATATTCTTCATCAGGACTTTATTCCTGTGATACTATGGCTTCATATTTTGCTTCTTATATTACACCATTTTTCTCGTTATATTTTGACTTTATTCTCATAAAATTATAGCGCCCCCCCCCCCCCCAAGTATTTTGACTTATATTCATTTTAGTTTCTTTAATATTTCAACTTTATGCTATTATTTTTCCTCACAATATTATTCTCATTCATTTAGGAGTTTTTCCTCTTCATATTTTGACTTTATTCTCATAAAATTTGAGCAACCCCCCCCCCCCATTTTGACTTATATTAATTTTCGTTTTTTTTATATTTCAACTTTACGCTATTATTTTTCCTCACAATATTTTTCTCATTAATTTATGAGTTTTTCCTCTTCATATTTTGACTTTATTCTCATAAAATTTGAGCTACCCCCCATTTTGACTTATATTAATTTTTGTTTTTTTTAATATTTCAACTTTACGCTATTATTTTTCCTCACAATATTTTTCTCATTAATTTATGAGTTTTTCCTCTTCATATTTTCTTCATATACTTTATTTTCATAAAATTATAGCTGTTTTACCCCAACTATTTGAACTTTGGTTGTAAATTAATAATTATATATATTATAAATATATTAATAATATTTTCACTTGATTTTTATTTGTTGATTTTTTTTATATTAGACTTTAATTTTTTTCTTCAATATGTATGCTTATTATAACATGTTTTCTCCAACATAATTTTCTAAAAATTAGAATTGTATGTAGTTTTTTTTTGTTTCTCATAATATTACAACTTTAAAAAAGTCATTTCTTTTTAAAATTAATTAATAATTGCTAATTATTAATTAATTAATAATAAACTCTACATTATTTTCCCTGGAATATTTGGACTTTTTTCTCATCAAATGAGAACTAAAATATATATATTTTTTTTTAAATAAAAAAAATAAAATGATATTAGGAAAGCAGGAAGTGAACAAATGTAACGGTTAGTGATTGTAAAAGTACCAGATGGAGGGGTAGGATTTAGTAAGCTTTGCTTCTTCCTACTCCTTTTTGGACATGTGGAACTGGGAACTGATTATGGGATGCACTCAATTGGAATCTGATGCATGTTCAAATGAAATAAAACCATTACCATTACCATTACCATTACCATTACCATTACCATTACGACTTGATTCTCCTAAAATGACTGCAGTTTTTTTACCTTCTTGACAAGATACTGTGCATACTCTTGTTCGAATCTCCTTAGAAGAGCCGATTTCAGAATTTCGGCTTGAGGAAAAGCGACATCCTTCAGTTTCTGTTAAGAATAAAAAAAATAATCCACAGGTCAAAGGTCAACAGGAAGCCCCGGAAAGGCTTCAGAGGACATCTTTTTCCACTCACCTTTAGCGTGTCCTTCTTCTCGGGAATATTAGCAGTTTTATAATCCCGATGTTTGGGAAGTTTTTCTATGAAGAGACTTGGGGGGAAAGACAACATGGAGGTTGGCGATTCGTAGCCACGCTCGGCGCCAAAAACACCACCCAGACAAAACGCTTACGTGATGTATTTGTTGTAGAGGACGAAGGCGCGCTCGATGTTGCCCTCCTCGGCGTAGACGTTGGCCATGCGGATCATCTCCATGCCGGAGCGGAAGTAGCGGCGCAGCGGAACCTCGTCGTTGATCTCCACCGTGCTTCCCTTCTTGGTGAGGATTCGAACTCGCTCCACTGGCTGCAGACTGACATCACTGGGGTCGGCCATCTTCACGGTCCTGGGCGGAACACTAAACACACAAAAATCCATTTCACTGCCTATGTCCAAGGTATAACAAGAAAAAAGTGCCTTTGTACGCTTTGGAACAGCCTCTCGTTGTCAGGAGTAAATAAACCAACCCTTAAATTGTATATTTTAACGAATACATTTATTGTAATTTCGTAAAATCCCATAGTATGAACGGCTTCTTTATTTTGTTTCTCATTGACCGCACGCTAACACAGTAAATGACTAGCATGCCATCGATGTCACGTTAGCCACATTTAGCTAACACCACAAACAACACAGCGTTTTTCGACCAGTATTGGCAACAAAGCGCCGTTAAAACGACAACGTTGGCGCCGTGACGACGTTCTTACCCGGTCGTGCTGTGAACCGAGAACTCTACATGTATCTAAATCACGACACGATCCAATTCCGAAAGTCCGAAAGCTTGGCAGAACTGCGCCCAAAACATTAGAGCACTTCCGCCATCACAACAACTTCCGGCTGACGCATGGTCACGTGTGGTGAGGAGGCGGATATGGATTTTTTTTTTTGGTGGAATGTGGACTTAATTCATGGATATTTATTATGGATTATTTAACAAAAAAAAAACATCGTCGGGTATATTTGTATTAATAACGTTGATTTAAAATTATTATTACCATCAGTGGCGGACTTTGCAAGTTTGTGACCAAGGATTGTAGCTTTAAGAAGAGGATTGTAAAGTGGATTGTAAAGGTGACTATGGGGTGTTATTTTATTTATCAAAGGCTCTAATAATGTTAAAAGGCGTATTTAGAAGGTTGTAAATCGGTTTTCTAAATATTGTATATCTTATATTCACCTATATCGACTATATTGCATAATAGAAACATAATGGTGACTATAGGGGTGCTATTGTATGTATAGAAGGCTCTAATAATGTTAAAATGCGTATTTAAAAGGTTGTAAACAGGTTTTCTATGTCTTAGAGATCTAATTTTCTCTTGTAATGTCTACTATATTGAGTAATAGTGGTGTACAAGTCACCATAGGGGTGTTATTTCATGTTAAGAGGGCTCTAGTAATGTTAAAAGTCATATTTAGAAGGTTGTAGATCTGTTTTCTATGTTTTATATGTCTAATATTCTCTTGTAATGTCTACTATATTGAGTAATAGTGGTGTAAAAGTCACCATAGGGGTGTTATTTCATGTTTAGAGGACTCTAGTAATGTTAAAAAGCATATTTAGAAGGTTGTAGATCTGTTTTCTATGTTTTATATGTCTAATATTCTCTTGTAATGTCTACTATATTGAGTAATAGTGGTGTAAAAGTGACTATGGTGATGTTATTCCATGTTTAGAGGGCTCTAGTAATGTTAAAAGGCATATTTAGAAGGTTGTAAATAGGTTTTATATGTCTTATATATCTAATTTTGTCTTGTAATGTCTACTATATTGAGTAATAGTGGTGTAAAAGTCACCATAGGGGTGTTATTTCATGTTTAGAGGGCTCTAGTAATGTTAAAAGGCGTATTTAGAAGGTTGTAGATCTGTTTTCTATGTTTTATATATCTAATATTCTCTTGTAATGTCTACTATATTGAGTAATAGTGGTGTAAAAGTCACCATAGGGGTGTTATTTCATGTTTAGAGGGCTCTAGTAATGTTAAAATGGATATTTAGAAGGTTGGAAATCTGTTTTCTATGTTTTGTATATCTAAATTTCTCTTGTAATGTCTGCTATAATGAATAATAGTGGTGTAAAAGTCACCATAGGGGTGTTATTTCATGTTAAGAGGGCTCTAGTAATGTTAAAAGGCATATTTAGAAGGTTGTAGATCTGTTTTCTATGTTTTATATATCTAATATTCTCTTGTAATGTCTACTATATTGAGTAATAGTGGTGAAAAAGTCACCATAGGGGTGTTATTTCATGTTTAGAGGACTCTAGTAATGTTAAAAAGCATATTTAGAAGGTTGTAGATCTGTTTTCTATGTTTTATATGTCTAATATTCTCTTGTAATGTCTACTATATTGAGTAATAGTGGTGTAAAAGTGACTATGGTGATGTTATTCCATGTTTAGAGGGCTCTAGTAATGTTAAAAGGCATATTTAGAAGGTTGTAAATAGGTTTTATATGTCTTATATATCTAATTTTGTCTTGTAATGTCTACTATATTGAGTAATAGTGGTGTAAAAGTCACCATAGGGGTGTTATTTCATGTTTAGAGGGCTCTAGTAATGTAAAAGGCATATTTAGAAGGTTGTAAATAGGTTTTCTATGGCTTATTTGTACAGCGCCGAATCCTAGCCACTAGACCACCAAGGACTGCATGCTAGCTGAACCCAAAAAGGCAGTCACGGTGTCGCTTTGGCGTACTCCAGCTAAAATGCTAAAGCTACTTAGCATAGACGTCTTGAAGTAACCCTTTTTCTCGAGAAACTTGGGACTGTCCAGTCTCTACTTTTGGATGGCATTCGGGATCCAACAAAAAGATCAACGTTTATCATCAACTCCTATACCTATAAGTCCTGAATAGGTGCAGATTCTGGAAGAACTAGAAAGCTTAGCGTGCTGGTTACGGTGTGTCGCTGCTCTATAGGAGTCCACAAGTACAATGGCGGGTCACAGCCCTGACAACACAGCCGTACATGTCATAGCCGATGACGTTTTCCTGTATGTTGATGGTCAAGGTCAAGGTCAGCCAATCTCTTTATGTTCCGATGCCACACAATAAAATAGTTCTGCTAAAAAAAAACTCAATACAACAGTTGGTGCTAAAACTCTACTTGTGTATGTTCCTCCATTAATAAATCCATCAGTCAAAGCAGTTTTTATCCAACAAGATAAAACATTTTTTTTCGTTTTTTTATGATTTCGTAATGTTTTATAAGAATATAAAGCATTGAAAAACCTTGCAACCATATGGCTCGTTGGTCTAGGGGTATGATTCTCGCTTTGGGTGCGAGAGGTCCCGGGTTCAAATCCCGGACGAGCCCACTTTTTTTTGACACAACAACTTTATAGTTGTGCCAAAATTATATAAAATCATACTTAAATAAAATCAATCACTAAATAACAATATTTCAATAAATAACCATACTCGTGGCACCAAGCTCAAAAGCAGGAGACGCTCTTTGCCGCAGTACTGAATGTAACCACAGGGCGGCGACCTCTCCTTTGAAGACACCCCGAGGGAGCCGCGTGTGACGTCACGGCAGAAAATGACGCCAACGTTGTCCACGCGCCGCTTCTCTGTCGGGTTTTGTTCTCATGGAAGAAGACGAAGAAGAGACAACGCGTACAGGATGAGTCTCCCCGCGGCCGTCTGACACATCCGGTCCCAGTCGAGAGCGATAGGTTGTCACCCGGACGCTGCCGTGGAGAGGAGTCGACGTCAAGGCTGCTTTTGTGGCGGCCGCCGGGCACACAGGCAGGCTGGCAGGCGGCATAAGCGGGTAAGCTAACTGGCTAATGACAGGAAGCTAGCAAGTGCCGCGGTTCACTAAGCTAGCCGGCCATCACGACCTCTAAGGACGATAAACAAATGACTTTTTGGTTTACATTCTCATCCTTACCGCTACAGACTGTTAGCACTGTTAGCAACACCGAGATAGATTATTGTTACCATGGTGGTCCTTTTTATCATCTGACCCTCAACATCAGTTATCACTTTGTTCCCGGCTGCTTTATTATTCACCAAAGTGTTTCCTTTCATCTTAAATATACTTTACGGTCTTTTGCTGTTTATTGTGTTATTTACTCACAAGTCGCAACACTGCATGTTAGAGGCGTATTTAGAAGGTCCTAAACCGGCATTCTATGTCCTGTTTTCTCTTCTACTATGTTGGGTAATTGGGGTCCAAAGGTCCCTATGGGGTGTGAGTTTATTTATCAAAGGCTCTAATAATGTTAAAATGCGTATTTAGAAGGTTGTAAATAGGTTTTCTATGTATTGTATATCTTTATATTCTCTTATATCTACAATATTGCATAATAGGAACGCAATGGTGACTATAGGGGTGCTATTGTATGTCTAGAAGGCTCTAATAATGTTGAAAGACATATTTAAAAGGTTGTAAATAGGTTTTCTATGTCTTATACATCTAATATTCTCTTGTACTGTCTACTATATTTAGTAATAGTGGTGTAAAAGTGACTATAGGGGTGTTATTTCATATATAGAGGGCTCTAGTAATATTAAAAGGCATATTTAGAAGGTTGTAAATCGATTTTCTATGTATTGTATATCTTTATATTCTCTTATATCTACTGTATTGCATAATAGGAACGTAATGGTGAATATAGGGGTGTTATTTCATGTTTAGAGGGCTCTAATAATGTTAAAAGGCATATTTAGAAGGTAGTAAATAGGTTTTCCATGTATTGTATATCTTTATATTCTCTTATATCTACAATATTGCATAATAGGAAAGTAATGGTGAATATAGGGGTGCTATTGTATGTCTAGAAGGCTCTAATAATGTTAAAAGGCGTACTTAAAAGGTTGTAAATAGGTTTTCTATGTATTGTATATCTTTATATTCTCTTATATCTACTGTATTGCATAATAGGAACGTAATGGTGAATATAGGGGTGTTATTTCATTTTTAGAGGGCTCTAATAATGTTAAAAGGCATATTTAGAAGGTTGTAAATAGGTTTTCTATGTATTGTATATCTTTATATTATCTTATATCTACAATATTGCATAATAGGAAAGTAATGGTGAATATAGGGGTGCTATTGTATGTCTAGAAGGCTCTAATAATGTTAAAAGGCGTACTTAAAAGGTTGTAAATAGGTTTTCTATGTATTGGATATCTTTATATTCTCTTATATCCACTGTATTGCATAATAGGAACGTAATGGTGAATATAGGGGTGTTATTTCATGTTTAGAGGGCTCTAATAATGTTAAAAGGCATATTTAGAAGGTTGTAAATAGGTTTTCTATGTATTGTATATCTTTATATTCTCTTATATCTACAATATTGCATAATAGGAAAGTAATGGTGAATATAGGGGTGCTATTGTATGTCTAGAAGGCTCTAATAATGTTAAAATGCGTATTTAAAAGGTTGTAAATAGGTTTTCTATGTCTTATACATCTAATATTCTCTTGTAATGTCTACTATATTGAGTAATAGTGGTGTAAAAGTGACTATAGGGGTGTTATTTCGTGTTTAGAGGGCTCTAGTAATATTAAAAGGCATATTTAGAAGGTTGCAAATAGTTTTTCTATGTCTTATATACCTCATTGTCTCTCCTAATGTCTACTATATTGAGTAATAGGGGTGTAAAAGTGACTATAGGGGTGTTATTTTGTGTTTAGAGAGCTCTAGTAATATTAAAAGGCATATTTAGAAGGTTGCAAATCGGTTTTACAATCTATTTTTCTCTTGTAATGTCTACTATATTGAGTAATAGTGGTGTAAAAGTGACTATAGGGGTGTTATTTCGTGTTTAGAGGGCTCTAGTAATATTAAAAGGCATATTTAGAAGGTTGTAAATAGGTTTTCTATGTCTTATATATGTAATTTTCTCTTGTAATGTCTACTATATTGAGTAATAGTGGTGTAAAAGTGACTATAGGGGTGTTATTTCATGTTTAGAGGGCTCTAGTATTGTTATTAGGCATATTTAGAAGGTTGTAAGTCGGTTTTCTATGTCTTATATATCTAATATTCTCTTGTAATGTCTACTATATTGAGTAATAGTGGTGTAAAAGTGACTATAGGGGTGTTATTTCATGTTTAGAGGGCTCTAGTATTGTTATTAGGCATATTTAGAAGGTTGTAAATAGGTTTTCTATGTCTTATATATGTAATTTTCTCTTGTAATGTCTACTATATTGAGTAATAGTGGTGTAAAAGTGACTATAGGGGTGTTATTTCATGTTTAGAGGGCTCTAGTAATGTTATTAGGCATACTAAGAAGGTTGTAAATAGGTTTTCTATGTCTTATATATGTAATTGTCTGTTGTAATGTCTACTATATTGAGTAATAGTGGTGTAAAAGTGACTATAGGGGTGTTATTTCATGTTTAGAGGGCTCTAGTATTGTTATTAGGCATATTTAGAAGGTTGTAAGTCGGTTTTCTATGTCTTATATATCTAATATTCTCTTGTAATGTCTACTATATTGAGTAATAGTGGTGTAAAAGTGACTATAGGGGTGTTATTTCATATTTAGAGGACTCTAGGAATATTAGAAGGCACATTTAGAAGGTTGTAAATAGGTTTTCTATGTCTTATATACCTAATTGTGTCTCCTAATGTCTACTATATTGGGTAATAGTGGTGTAAAATTGACTATAGGGGTGTTATTTCATGTTTAGAGGCCTCTAGTAATATTAAAAGGCATATTTAGAAGGTTGTAAATAGGTTTTCTATGTCTTATATATATAATTTTCTCTTGTAATGTCTACTATATTGAGTAATAGTGGTGTAAAAGTGACTATAGGGGTGTTATTTCGTGTTTAGAGAGCTCTAGTAATATTAAAAGGCATATTTAGAAGGTTGCAAATCGGTTTATAATCTATTTTTCTGTTGTAATGTCTACTATATTGAGTAATAGTGTTGTAAAAGTGACTCCAAAGTGTGTATGTGGTCTTCAGAGATAGATACAATGACGACGTCTTGCACTAGCGGTCCCGTGACGTGAAAGACGACCCGCGGGGATGAAGGATGGGGGCTGCAGCCTGTCATTTCATGGTGAGGGTCCCCTTTGTGGGACGCCCGGTTAGGACAATGTGTCACAGTCCACGCAGCCGTCAGTCAAACCGCTAATGATACGACTGATGGCGATGACTGCGTGAGGCCGTAATTATGGATGTGGAGGTTGGTTTGCGGCGTGGGGGGGGGGTGGAGCAGAGTCACCTTGCGGCGTGTCGGGGTATAAATGAGCGGAAGATGAGACGGTCCGACGTGAGGTCGCGTCAGGTTTGATTTGTGCAGGAGTCGGCAGAAGCGCTACAACTAGTTTGGCAAGAAGCTTCCGATGACGTGGAAAGACGACGACTGCATCGCCCCGTCCTCGCCGACATAGCGGTAGTCCTCTACGACCAGCAGCGAGGTAGGTCCTCCACCGCTTCTCTTTTAGAACTTCAAATTAAAAGCGTTGTAGGACTCGTATCGGCCGCCGACCGCCGCCGCCGCCGCTCTGCCAGCTTACTCGGCTGTTATCTACGCCTCTCCAAACAGGCCTTGGACTCTCCAGGGGGCACGGTGACCGCGTTGGCGTGTGCTGACCGACCTCGGAGCCCCGCGGGTCACATTTACGGGGAATGGGGTTGGAAGTCTGTAGCTTTAATGCTCATGAGCTACTTTGGCTAGCATGGGCCACATCCTGAAAAATGAAAGGTCGCAATGTAATATGCAAATAAGTTATTTTTACAGAAAAACTCATATCAGTAAAAAAAAACACATTATTAGTGTCAATTATGCAGTTTTTTCCAAATATTTCAACTTTCTCCATAACTTGCCTTTGTACTTTTTTTTTTTTTTTTAATTTTTGAACATTTCTTTCAACCTCATTTTCCAAAAATGACTACTTTTTGTTTTGTTTCTTGTCATATTATGACTGATAATATTATTATAATTTTATTATATATATATATATATTTTACGGCTAAAACAATATCAGCAAACTTCTGTCTGCTTTTTGGTTTTTACTTTTCTTTCTCTTTTCTCTTTCAACCTCATTTTCCAAAAATGACTACTTTTTGTTTTGTTTCTCGTCATATTATGACTGATAATATTATTATAATTTTATTATATATATATATATTTTACGGCTAAAACAATATCAGCAAATTTCTGTCTGCTTTTTGCTTTTTACTTTTCTTTCTCTTTCCTTGCCGTCACGCTTTTTCCTTTCCTTTTTTCTTCAATCACCCGCTTCGTCCTTCCGCGTGGGCGGCGTCCCCGCCTTCGTGAAGTAAGCGATTCCTCGAAACACACAAAAAAAAAAAAAAAATTCTTAAGAATTATCCGAGTAATAGTCGCAGAACTACTATTCATTCATTCATCCATTTATCCCGGATCGGGGCGGCCCCCGGGCCGCCTCCTCCATATGCGATATTTGAGCTAGAAATATTCACGACTCAAGTAAATATGGAGTCTTTGTGCCTGGAACGTAGCTTTAAGAGATCATCTTGATGCCAATCTAATCACGTTGTTGACATGCTCTCGAGGTCATGCTAGCATGAAACAGAAAAAGTCCGCCTAACCCTACGCAGAAAAGTCATCCCCCCCCCCCCCCCCCCTCGAGAGGCATCCTTCTCCATCTCACGATGACGCCACTTCATTGGCTTGACGCCAAATGGCGTTTTTATTAGCGGTTAATAACTGAACTAATAGGGCCCGCCATTGTTGACAACGCCTTCGTTATGCAGAAGGCCTGCGGCTCGTTTTGTCGATTTGTCATCATGTTAACGAGTTGACTTTCCTCAAGTGTTAGCATGCTTTCAGGCCACTATTTTCCCGTTGAATACACATGCTGGTTAGAGTGAAGGGAACATCGGCAGGTATGGCTCCATGAATGACATATGGGATCATATCCCATCATTCCGGACACTGGGAAGTTTCATCCATAACACGCACACACGCCTTTCTCTCTTTTATGTATCTCTAAAGATATAAAAAGAGCTCATGCACCCCCCCACCCCATTCTGTAACATGAACCTTTCCAACCCTATCATCATCTTTTACCACTAGAAAAAATATACTTTATGCTGCTAAAATGACATTATTTTTGTTCATAATATTATGGCATTATTCATGTGAAATGACATACTTTTTTTCTTTTGAGATTCAAACTTTTTTTTGCCATATTTTGACTATTTTTCCTGTCAAAATTTTTTTTCCCATGATGTAGTATTATTTTATACATGTTTTTTTTAATATAACGTATAGACACAATTATATGCTGCTAAAATGACATTATTTTTGCTTATAATATTATGTCATTATTCGTGTGAAATTACATACTTTTTTCTCCTGAGATTCAAATTTTTTTTTGGCATAGTATTTTGACTTTTTTTCCTGTCAAAATTTCTGCTGTTTTTTTTCTCCCTATGATGTAGTATTATTTTATACATATGTTTTTCTTAATATAACGCATAGATTCAATTTTATGCTGCTAAAATGACATTATTTTTGCTCATAATATTATGGCATTATTCATGTGAAATTACATACTTTTTTCTCTTGGGATTCAAACTTTTTTTTGCCATAATATTTTGACTATTTTTCCTGTCAATTATTTTTCCATGATGTAGTATTATTTTATACATATGTTTTTTAATATAACACATAGATTCAATTCTATGCTGCTAAAATGATATTGTTTTGGTCATAATATTATGGCATTATTCATGTGAAATTACATCCTTTTTTTCTCTTGGGATTCAAACTTTTTTTGCCATAACATTTTGACTATTTTTCCATGATGTCGTATTATTTTATACATATGTTTTTCATAATATAATACATAGATATTTATTTCTTTAATATTTAAATTCTTTAAATTAAATAAAAAAATGTTAATTTTGCTGAAAATATTCCAAACTAATTATTGTTAAATTTTTCTTAATATTTTGATTCTTATTTTCACAATTTTTTTCAACTTTTTCTTGTTGTAAATATGACTTTATTTCCCATCATATTGACTTTATTCTTGTAACATAACATTTTTTGCAACATAATTATGAAAAAAAATTTGTCTCATAGTATTACATTAAAAAAACCAGAATTTTTCTTGAATATTTCAAGTTGATGCTACTAAAACGATGTTTTCTGGAGGTAGCGGAGATGAGGACGGGAGTGACCAGGATGGATAGGATCAGGAAGAAGTCCATCAGAAGGACATTACATGTCCAGATTGGAGCTAGGGAAGATATGTGTAGAAGGATGCTGCCCGGTAGGAGGCTGTAGAGGAAGAGTGTCGCCACCTGTAGGCCCGGAGGTGTAACGTTAGCTTCCCTGTGCCATAGAAGAATAGCTTATGTAGAATGTGTGCTGTGCTATAAACAGCCTGGAAATCACAGGAATGCTGATCGTGGTCTGAAGAGGAGGAGCGGTGCTGTGTGTGGTTTTGACTCCGTGCCGGACTAAGCGGCCTGAAGTGAGCGGCCATTGTTGATTGTCTCTCTCTCTCTGTCGCTCTCTCGCGCCTTGGTGTGCGGTACCTTCTTAGTCCTCGGTCTCTCGCCTCCACCGCGGCCCACCGCACCCCTGCAGGCGGCCACCCTGCCCCCAGGTGAGCCTCGGGCGTGGAAGTGAATGAGCCTGTTTTTCCTCAGCATGAATCAAGGTCCTGTGTGCGTGTATGGTGGTGGGGGGGCGGGGGTGGGGGCGGGGCCTATATTATGTCAACGTGTGCTTAGCGTACCTTCAGGTTTCCCAGAATGTGTGCGTTGTTAAGTTTGTCTCTGAGATGTTTATCCTCCTGTCACGGAATGTCATGGAACTGGAATACTGTCTTTCTGTCTGACTGTCTGTCTGACTGTCTATCTGACTGTCTGACTGTTTGGGTGTAATCGTCAGCGGTGTCCAGGTTGTGTTGACTTCCTGTAGCATCTTAACGGTGGACTGACTCACGCATATCAAGGTTGGAATGACCAGGTTTTCCATGTCTTTCTATGTTCTCTAATGTCTACTATATTGGGTAATAGGAGTGGATAGGTGACTATAGGGGTGCTAGAACATTAACATGTCTGGAGGGCTCTAATAATGTTAAACGTATTTAGAAGGTTGTAATGACCACGTCATTATAATTTTTTCTTATTATGTCTACTATATTGGGTAATAGGAATGTAAAGGTGACTATAGGGGTGCTATGTCATGTCTAGAGGTCTCTAATGTCAGAAACATATTCACAAGGTGGTAAACTGCGCTTTTGTCTTATTCCCTCTTATAATGTCCACTATATTGGGTAATAGGAGGGTAAAGGTGACTATAGGGGTGCTATTTCATGTCTAGAGGTCTCTAGTAATGTTAATCATATTTAGAATGTGGTAATGACCAGGTTTTCCATGCCCTTTGTTCTCTCATGTCTATTATATTGGGTAATAGGAGTGGAAAGGTGACTATAGGGGTGCTAGAACATGAACATGTCTGGAGGGCTCTAATAATGTTAAACGTATTTAGAAGGTTGTAATGACCAGGTCATATTTTCTCTTATGTCTACTATATTGGGTAATATGAGTGGGACGGTGACTATAGGGTTGCTATTTCATGTCTGGAGGTCTCTAATAATGTTGGAAACATATTCACAATGTCGTAAACAGCACATTTGTCTTATTCCCTCTTATAATGTCTACTCTAATGGGTAATAGGAGTGTAAAGGTAACTATAGGGGTGCTATTTCATGTCTAGAGGTCTCTAGTAATGTTAATCATATTTAGAATGTGGTAATGACCAGGTTTTCTATGTCTTTCTATGTTCTCTAATGTCTACTATATTGGGTAATAGGAGTGGAAAGGTGACTATAGGGGTGCTAGAACATGAACATGTCTGGAGGACTCTAATAATGTTAAACGTATTTAGAAGGTTGTAATGACCAGGTTTTCTATGTCATATTTTCTCTTATTATGTCTACTATATTGGGTAATAGGAGTGGAAAGGTGACTATAGGGTTGCTATTTCATGTCTGGAGGTCTCTAATAATGTTGGAAACATATTCACAATGTCGTAAACAGCACATTTGTCTTATTCCCTCTTATAATGTCTACTCTAATGGGTAATAGGAGTGTAAAGGTGACTATAGGGGTGCTATTTCATGTCTAGAGGTCTCTAGTAATGTTAATCATATTTAGAATGTGGTAATGACCAGGTTTTCTATGTCTTTCTATGTTCTCTAATGTCTACTATATTGGGTAATAGGAGTGGAAAGGTGACTATAGGGGTGCTAGAACATGAACATGTCTGGAGGACTCTAATAATGTTAAACGTATTTAGAAGGTTGTAATGACCAGGTTTTCTATGTCATATTTTCTCTTATTATGTCTACTATATTGGGTAATAGGAATGGAAAGGTGACTATAGGGGTGCTATTTCATGTCTGGAGGTCTCTAATAATGTTGGAAACATATTCACAAGGTTGTAAACAGCACTTTTGTCTTATTCCCTCTTATAATGTCTACTCTAATGGGTAATAGGAGTGTAAAGGTGACTATAGGGGTGCTATTTCATGTCTAGAGGTCTCTAGTAATGTTAAACATATTTACAATGTGGTAATGACCAGGTTTTCTATGTCTTATTTTCTCTTATTATGTCTACTATATTGGGTAATAGGAGTGTAAAGGTGACTATAGGGGTGCTATTTCATGTCTAGAGGTCTCTAGTAATGTTAAACATATTTACAATGTGGTAATGACCAGGTTTTCTATGTCTTATTTTCTCTTATTATGTCTACTATATTGGGTAATAGGAGTGTAAAGGTGACTATAGGGGTGTTATTTCATGTTTAGTGGGCTCTAATAATGCTAATAATAACATTTACAAGGTTGTAAGCCCGTTTTCTATGTCATATTTTCTCTTACTCTGTCTACTATATTGGGTAATAGGAGGGTAAAGACGAATATAGGGGTGCTATTTCATGTCTGGAGGGCTCTAATAATGTTAATAATAACATTTCCAAGGTTGTAAGCACGTTTTCTATGTCATATTTTCTCTTACTATGTCTACTATACTGGGTAATAGGAGGGTAAAGATGAATATAGGGGTGTTATTTCATGCCTAGAGGGCTCTAATCATTTTAATAATAACATTTACAAGGTTGTAAACAGATTTTCTATGTCATATTTTCTCTTATTATGTCTACTGTATTGGGTAATAGGAGTGTAAAGGTGACTATAGGGGTGCTATAACATGAACATGTCTGGAGGACTCTAATAATGTTAAACATATTTAGAAGGTTGTAATGACCAGGTCATATTTTCTCTTATTATGTCTACTATATTGGGTAATAGGAATGGAAAGGTGACTATAGGGTTGCTATTTCATGTCTGGAGGTCTCTAATAATGTCAGAAATATATTCACAAGGTCGTAAACAGCACTTTTGTCTTATTCCCTCTTATAATGTCTACTCTAATGGGTAATAGGAGTGTAAAGGTAACTATAGGGGTGCTATTTCATGTCTAGAGGTCTCTAGTAATGTTAATCATATTTAGAATGTGGTAATGACCAGGTTTTCTATGTCATATTTTCTCTTATTATGTCTACTATATTGGGTAATAGGAATGGAAAGGTGACTATAGGGGTGCTATTTCATGTCTGGAGGTCTCTAATAATGTTGGAAACATATTCACAAGGTTGTAAACAGCACTTTTGTCTTATTCCCTCTTATAATGTCTACTCTAATGGGTAATAGGAGTGTAAAGGTGACTATAGGGGTGCTATTTCATGTCTAGAGGTCTCTAGTAATGTTAAACATATTTACAATGTGGTAATGACCAGGTTT
This sequence comes from Doryrhamphus excisus, assembly GCF_030265055.1. Classification (NCBI taxonomy): domain Eukaryota; kingdom Metazoa; phylum Chordata; class Actinopteri; order Syngnathiformes; family Syngnathidae; genus Doryrhamphus; species Doryrhamphus excisus. The sequence goes on along the minus strand of NC_080469.1, from coordinate 25,687,480 downwards.
TCTATGTCTTATTTTCTCTTATTATGTCTACTATATTGGGTAATAGGAGTGTAAAGGTGACTATAGGGGTGTTATTTCATGTTTAGTGGGCTCTAATAATGCTAATAATAACATTTACAAGGTTGTAAGCCCGTTTTCTATGTCATATTTTCTCTTACTCTGTCTACTATATTGGGTAATAGGAGGGTAAAGACGAATATAGGGGTGCTATTTCATGTCTGGAGGGCTCTAATAATGTTAATAATAACATTTACAAGGTTGTAAACAGATTTTCTATGTCATATTTTCTCTTATTATGTCTACTGTATTGGGTAATAGGAGTGTAAAGGTGACTATAGGGGTGCTATAACATGAACATGTCTGGAGGACTCTAATAATGTTAAACATATTTAGAAGGTTGTAATGACCGGGTCATATTTTCTCTTATTATGTCTACTATATTGGGTAATAGGAATGGAAAGGTGACTATAGGGTTGCTATTTCATGTCTGGAGGTCTCTAATAATGTCAGAAATATATTCACAAGGTCGTAAACAGCACTTTTGTCTTATTCCCTCTTATAATGTCTACTCTAATGGGTAATAGGAGTGTAAAGGTGACTATAGGGGTGCTATTTCATGTCTGGAGGTCTCTAGTAATGTTAAACATATTTAGAATGTGGTAGTGACCAGGTTTTCTATGTCTTATTTTCTCTTATTATGTCTACTATATTGGGTAATAGGAGTGTAAAGGTGACTATAGGGGTGTTATTTCATGCTTAGAGGGCTCTAATAATGTTAATAATAACATTTACAAGGTTGTAAGCAAGGTTGTAAAAATATCAACATTTCTGTAAGATATCCAAAACAAGCATATTGATCATATCGATATGGACTGGATTTCAGGTCACATGTGTGCGTTCAGGTCACATGATTCAAGATGGAAGATAGCCCGACTGACATGAACCGAGGAGTAAGACATTACCGTTGACGACTACGGGATGCTTCGGGAATGGGATCGGGAGTTCGGTGAACTTGCTTGTCGGACTCGCTGGTTCGTTGCGTTAATTTAACCCACGGGTGTCCAAACTGTAGTTTGAGGGCCATTTGTGGCCGTTTTTTTTTAAATGGCGCGCAGCGTTGTAAGTTGTAATTTCATGAGAATAAAGTCATATTACGAGTTAAAATAAAGTAAATATATAAATGTTAGCAGTATTGCTGTAGTTGGAATGTTAAAGAGAAAAAATATTACATTTTTTTTATTGGCCTTTTTTTAAAAAATTGTCATTAAAAAAAATTGAATAAGCAAAACAAAGAATAAATTTGTGATATTAAGGGTAAAAAGTCCAAATATTATGGAATAAAATAATAATACAAGAGTAAAGTTCTATGATAAATTTATGAGAAAATTCTAGCAAGAAAAAAGTCGTCATTTTATGAGCGCAAATTTCCACAAATACCAAAAAACAAATTAGAGAGAGTGAAGGTTACGTGATAATGTTATGATAATGTTATGATAATGTTATGATAATGTTATGATAATGTTATGATAATGTTATGATAATGTTATGATAATGTTATCAGGCTGTTGATTGTTTGTCTCATCCTCCTGTCCTCCGCAGTTGAAGGTCCATTGAGCAGAGCGAGCAGCCATGTTGCCCCGCTGCCGCCCCAGCCACGCCTCCCGCATCGCCCTCCTCCGCGTCCTGGCCGTGACCCTGCTGCTCTGCCCCGTGGGCCCGGCGGCGGGTCAGGAGGGGGTTCCGAGCCAGTCTCCCGCCCAGGTGCTGAAGGACCTGTTGGCCCGCCACGGAGACAACGGCACCATCACCGTGCCCCAGCTGCGCTCCCTGCTGGCCCTTCTCAGCCAGGGGCAAAGTGGCGCCCAAGACGCGGACGTGACGCCCGGCGCCGCGACGAGCCCGCCCCCGAAGGCCAACAACTCCAAGGTGAGTGCAGACTTGCTGCTACGGCCTTGCTGCATATTTCTCACGCTTAACGTCGCCGAGGATCGTCTCGCTCGCCCCGTGATGAGCTTTTCATGTTCTGCCAGCATGAAGGAGAGAAAAGGTTGGAGGTCACCCTGGGTTCACATGCTGGGGCGGATCATTATCAGGCCTTGTTATTCCAACAAGTGTCTGTTTCTCTTTCTTCTGGTTGAAATGGAAAAAAACATTGAAAAAAATCATCCAGATGTGATCATGTGATCAAACTTATCCCTGGGTTATGGCCGTGTTGGTTCAACACTCAGCCACCGTACATAAATGTACTAAAAGTAGGATTCCCTCTTAGTCAACTGAAGATTTTTGGAGTTATGGCATAGAAAAACAGTTTTTTGTATATATATATATATATATATATAATTTAAAAAATAAAAAATAAAAATATATATATATATATATATAAATTAAAAAATTATATATATATATATATATATATAATTTTTTAATTATTTTTTTATTCTATATATATATAATTTTTTAATTATTCTTTTTTTATTCTATTTCCTTCTTGTCAATTTTTTTTCCCAAATAAAAAAACTTTCTTTTTTTAAATAAGATTTGTAAATTATGTTTTCATAATATTATGACTTACCAGAATATTTCCATAATATTTTGATTTTATTTTCATAGTCAAATGGGAAAATGGTTCACACTATTATAACTTTCCCTCCAACATAATAACATAATATTCCAAAAGCTACATTGGATTCTTTTGTTTGCTTCTAATGTATATTTATTATATTTATATATAATTATTTATTTATATATTAATATATATTTTTAAAATATTTTTTTCTCATGCGAAGGACTTCTTTCTGGTAATATTTTGACTTTCCTCTCATGAAATGACAACAGCCCCCCCCCCCCCAATTTCCACTGACTTAATTTTCTTGGAGTAAATTTTGTTTCATAATTCTGACTTTATTCCCATAATATTGGGTATTAGGAGTGTAAAGGTGACTATAGGGGTGTTATTTCATGTCTGGGGGGCTCTAATAATGTTAAACATATTTGGAATGTTGTAATGACCAGGTTTTTTATGTCTTATTTTCTCTTATTATGTCTACTATATTGGGTAACAGGAGTGTAAAGGTGACTATAGGGGTGTTATTTCTTGTCTAGAGGGCTCTAATAATGTTAATAATAACATTTACAAGGTTGTAAGCATGTTTTCTATGTCTTATTATGTCTACTATATTGGGTAATAGGAATGTAAAGGTGACTATAGGGGGTGTTATTTCTTGTCTAGAGGGCTCTAATAATATTAATAATAACATTTACAAGGTTGTAAGCATTTTTTCTATGTCTTATTATGTGTACCATATTGGGTAATAGGAGTGTAAAGGTGACTATAGGGGTGTTGTTTCATGTCTGGAGGGCTCTAATAATGTTAAACATATTTGGAATGTTGTAATGACCAGGTTTTCTATGTCTTATTTTCTCTTATTATGTCTACTATATTGGGTAACAGGAGTGTAAAGGTGACTATAGGGGTGTTATTTCTTGTCTAGAGGGCTCTAATAATGTTAATAATAACATTTACAAGGTTGTAAGCATGTTTTCTATGTCTTATTATGTCTACTATATTGGGTAATAGGAATGTAAAGGTGACTATAGGGGTGTTATTTCATGTCTAGAGGGCTCTAATAATGTTAATAACAACATTTACAAGGTTGTAAGCATGTTTTCTATGTCTTATTATGTCTACTATATTGGGTAATAGGAGTGTAAAGGTGACTATAGGGGTGTTATTTCATGTCTAGAGGTCTCTAGTAATATATTTTGAAGTGGGGCTGGGCGATATATCGATAAAAAATATCGACATTTTTATTTTATTTTGTTAAATTCTATTTTTAAAATGACCAACAGCCCATGGGGGCCAGTATCACAGGGTTGCCACCCCCAGGTTCCCACGGCTCGTATTTTGGGCCCCTCGCCGCCCCCCTAAAGTCTGCCCTGTGTGTGTTGCGTCATCCAGTGCTTGCCCGCGGACACGCTGGCCCTCTACAGGATGAGCGAGCAGTCTCGCCTGGATGGGCGGGGCTTGCAGGAGTTGTGCCCCAGCATGCTGCAGCAGCTGGACGCCGGCGCCTGCCGGGCCCACCAGGAGGAGGAGCCGAGCGGCGACGTTTCGCCCAGGCCGTCTGATGCCGAAGGTGAGCTTGGTCTCCTCTGATGCTAACGCTAGGTGTTGCTTGGCCAGTCATGTGATTGGTCAGGACGCTGCAATGGTCATATTTCATATCGCATGTGGACAGTTTATTCTCTTTCCTTCTCCGTAAAATATGATTTTTTTTCTCTGAATATTTTGATATTATTCACGGAAAATTACAGCGTTTTTTTTTTCAATTTCTGCTAATATTTTTGCATTTCTTCTTGTAATATTATAATTTTATTACCATAATATTTAGCTTTTATTTTAGTCATATTATAACTTTTCCTCAACCTAATTTTCTCAATTCTTATTTTTGTTCTCATCAATTTTTTTGTACTTTTATTTATGAATATTTCCACGTTATGCTACTAAAATTATTAGTTATATATTAGTCATAATTAAAGTTATTTCTTCTGATAATATGAGTTTATTCTTGGGAAATTGATACATTAGTGCAAACTATGCAACTTTACTTTTAGAAAATTTTGCAATTATTTTATTATTATTTTTATTTTATTAATTATTATTATTATCCCATAATATTTTGACTTTATTCCGGTAATATAACCATTATTCTAATTTTTAAAATATTTTATTTCTAATATCTTATAGCAACTTTTTTCTCTTAATATTTTGGCTTCATTCGCGTTAAAGTTGTGATGTAACGGGCTGCAAATGCCCCCCCGGGCCACAGTCTGGACACCCCTGGGCGCCAGCAAGTCACTTAAGCAACTAAGCAACTTCACCGAGCTCCCGATCTCATAGGGTTGCCACAAGCCGAGAGCGCCCTCCTGTGGCTGTCGCTGGTAATGTTTGCTCCTTCAATGTTGCGTTGACGATGCCTGTGTTTCCTGCTCCCGCCCCCCACCACCCCGGCCCCCCTCCACATCAGTGTGGGGCTTTTCTTTCCTGAGCGTGACGGTGATCAATGTCTTCGCCCTGACCGGAGTCTTCGTGGTGCCCGTGATGAAGACGCGCCACATGAAACACGTCTTCACCTTTTTCATCGCTCTGGCCATCGGCACGCTGTTCTCCAACGCCGTGCTGCAGCTCCTTCCAGAGGTGTGACGCCCTCACGGGGGTGGAGGGGGGTGCACACACACGGGCACCGCTCACGGAAATAGAACACGACCCTCAACCTTTCCTTCTTCCTTCACCCATCCTTGGTTCTGGTTCTGGTTCTGGTTCTGGTTCTTGACTGGGGGATGAACGTTCTAACTCCGCCTTCCTTTCCTCTCCAATGAAGGCCCAACGCCGGACCCAACAATTAGCTTAGCTTCTTCCCCCTCAGGTGGTGGTTCATCTAATTCTACTCCACTAACGACCTCCTCTCTCTCCCTCCCTCTCTCTCTCTCCTCTCTCCTTTCCCGACTCCGCCGCCGCCGCCGCCACGTGGCTCAGTGTGGGGCTACGGCATCCTGTGCGTGACGCTCATCTCGCTGTGTTCGCTGGTGGGGGCCAGCGTGGTTCCCTTCATGAGGAAAACCTTTTACAAGCGACTGCTGCTCTACTTCATAGCGCTGGCCATCGGCACGCTCTACTCCAACGCCCTCTTTCAGCTCATCCCCGAGGTAGTCCACTCGGCCGCCAGGGCGCGCCGCGAGGGGCGGCTTGGGAACTCCAACCCTCCCGTTAGGACTTCATTCCCATCATATTTACTGTATTTCAACTTATTCCCATAATATTTACACTGTATTTCAACTTATTCCCATAATATTTACACTGTATTTCAACTTATTCCCATCATATTTACACTGTATTTCAACTTATTCCCATAATATTTACACTGTATTTCAACTTATTCCCATCATATTTACACTGTATTCCAACTTATTCCCATAATATTTACACTGTATTTCAACTTATTCCCATCATATTTACACTGTATTCCAACTTATTCCCATAATATTTACACTGTATTTCAACTTATTCCCATAATATTTACACTGTATTTCAACTTATTCCCATCATATTTACACTGTATTCCAACTTATTCCCATAATATTTACACTGTATTTCAACTTATTCCCATAATATTTACACTGTATTTCAACTTATTCCCATAATATTTACTGTATTTCAACTTATTCCCATAATATTTACACTGTATTTCAACTTATTCCCATAATATTTACACTGTATTTCAACTTATTCCCATAATATTTACTGTATTTCAACTTATTCCCATAATATTTACACTGTATTTCAACTTATTCCCATAATATTTACACTGTATTTCAACTTTGTTCCCATAATATTTACACTGTATTTCAACTTTGTTCCCATTATATTTAGACTATATTTAAACTTTGTTCCCATAATATTTACACTGTATTTCAACTTTGTTCCCATTATATTTAGACTATATTTAAACTTTGTTCCCATAATATTTACACTGTATTTCAACTTATTCCCATAATATTTACACTGTATTTCAACTTTATTCCCATAATATTTACACTGTATTTCAACTTATTCCCATAATATTTACTGTATTTCAACTTATTCCCATAATATTTACACTGTATTTCAACTTATTCCCATAATATTTACACTGTATTTCAACTTATTCCCATAATATTTACACTGTATTTCAACTTATTCCCATAATATTTACTGTATTTCAACTTATTCCCATAATATTTACACTGTATTTCAACTTTATTCCCATAATATTTACACTGTATTTCAGCTTATTCCCATAATATTTACACTGTATTTCAACTTTATTCCCATAATATTTACACTGTATATCAACTTTATTCGCATAATATTTACGCTGTATTTCAACTTATTCCCATCATGTTTACACTGTATTTCAACTTTGTTCCCATTATATTTAGACTATATTTAAACTTTATTCCCATATTATGATTTTATTCTCATAATATTAAGACTTTATTCCCATACTATTATGACTTTATTCCCAAAGTATTAAGACTTTATTCCCATAATATTAAGACTTTATTCCCATATTATTTAGACTGTATTTAAACTTTATTCCCATAATATTTAGACTGTATTTAAACTTTATTCCTATATTGATTTTATTCTTGTAATATTAAGACTTTATTCCCATACTATTGTGACTTTATTCCCAAAATATTAAGACTTTATCTCCAAAATATTAAGACTCTATCCCGAAAATATTAAGACTTTATTCCCAAAATATTAAGACTTTGTCTCCCAAAATATTAAGAACTTATTCCCAAAATATTAAGACTTTGTTCCCGTAATATTTAGACTTTATTCCCATATTATGACTTCATTCCCATAATAGACTATGATTTTATTCCTGTAATGTTATGACTTTATTGCCATAATATAAAGACTTTATTCCCCAGAATATTAAGACTTTATTCCCAAAATATTTAGACTTTATTCCCAAAATATTAAGACTTTATTCCCAAAATATTTAGACTTTATTCCCAAAATATTTTGACTTTATTCCCAGAATATTAAGACTTTATTCCCAAAATATTTAGACTTTATTCCCAAAATATTTTGACTTTATTCCCAGAATATTAAGACTTTATTCCCAAAATATTAAGTTAAATATTATATTAGCTTCTTTTGAAAACTAATTACGTTTTTTCTCAGAATAAGTTTTTGTTACATACATATTTTCTTTAATCTTTCAAAGTTATATTACTACTAGATGCTAGTAATATTATGACATCATTCCCATAAAATTAGGACTTAATATTTAGACTTTATTCCTGTAAAATGACAGCTGATTTTGTCCATGATTCCTGTATGAGAAGGGCCAATAGAAAAAGAGCCGCCCCCGGTCATCGTGAGAGTCTGTAGCGAGGAAAGCCAAGTGGCCGTGAACGCATCGCCCCCCCCCCCCCCCCCTTGACATATGAGCACGTGTCATATTCATATTTCATCACTCGCTAACGGCTCCTTTGTCACCCGCACCGCCAGGCCTTCGGTTTTGACCCCATGGTGAACTTCTACGTGTCCAAGTCTGCCGTGGTGTTCGGGGGCTTCTACCTCTTCTTCTTCACCGAGAAGATCCTCAAGATGCTCCTCAAGCAGAAGCACACGGTGAGTGCTTGTACTTGTACTTGTACTTGTACTTGTACTTGTACTTGTACTTGTACTTGTGGCCTTCCTTCCCTTTCATGATGTCATTCTGATAAGAGCACCATTTACAGGAAAACATGACAAGTGTAGGAAAAGAAAAGTATTTTCAACAAGTTATGATCTAACTAGGAAAAGTTATCATTTTATGAAAATGTCATCGTTAAAAATAATAATTTGGTAGCATAGAGTTGAAATAATACAGCAAAAAATATGTATTTTTCAAGTAGTAATATGACAAACAAAACAAAATGTCATTTCTGTCAAATTAGGTGAAGGAAAGTTGTTTTGTTATGGGAATAAAGTAGTCATATTATGGGAATAAAGTAGCCATATTATGGGAATAAAGTAGTCATATTATGGGAATAAAGTAGTCATATTACGGGAATAAAGTAGTCATATTACGGGGATAAAGTAGCCATACTATGGGAATACATTAGTCATATTATGGGAATAAAGTAGCCATATTATGGGAATAAAGTAGTCATATTACGGGAATAAAGTAGCCATACTATGGGAATAAATTAGTCATATTATGGGAATAAATTAGCCATATTATGGGAATAAAGTAGTCATATTACGGGAATAAAGTAGCCATACTTTGGGAATAAATTAGTCATATTATGAGAATAAAGTAGCCATATTATGGGAATAAAGTAGTCATATTACGGGAATAAAGTAGCCTACTATGGGAATAAATTAGTCATATTATGAGAATAAAGTAGCCATATTACGGGAATAAAGTAGCCTACTATGGGAATAAATTAGTCATATTATGAGAATAAAGTAGCCATATTACGGGAATAAAGTAGACATACTATGGGAATAAATTTGTCATATTACGGGAATAAAGTAGCCATATCACGGGAATAAATTAATCCTATTATGAGAATAAAGTAGCCATATTACGGGAATAAAGTAGACATACTATGGGAATAAATTTGTCATATTACGGGAATAAATTAATCCTATTATGAGAATAAAGTAGCCATATTACGGGAATAAAGTAGCCATATTATGGGAATAATGCCATCATATTATGGGAATAAAGTAGCCATACTATGGGAATAAATTAGTCATATTATGGGAATAAAGTAGCCATATTACGGGAATAAAGTAGCCTACTATGGGTATAAATTAATGATATTATGAGAATAAAGTAGCCATATTACGGGAATAAAGTAGATATGGGAATAAATTAGTCATATTACGGGAATAAAGTAGCCATATTACGGGAATAAAGTAGATATGGGAATAAATTAGTCATATTACGGGAATAAAGTAGCCTACTATGGGAATAAAGTAGCCTACTGTGGGAATAAATTAATCATATTATGAGAATAAAGTAGCCACATTACGGGAATAAAGTAGATATGGGAATAAATTAGTCATATTACGGGAATAAATTAGTCATATTACGGGAATAAATTAGTCATTATGGAAATAAAGTAGCCATATTACGGGAATACATTTATCTTATTTTGAGAATAAAGTAGCCATACTACAGGAATAAAGTAGCCATACTATGGGAATAAAATAGTCATATTATGGGAATAAAGTAGCCATACTACGGGAATAAAGTAGACGTATTATGGGAATAATGTCGTCATATTATGAGAATAAAGTAGCCATACTACGGGAATAAAGTAGTCATATTATGGGAATAAAGTAGCCATACTACGAGAATAAAGTAGTCATATTATGGGAATAAAGTAGCGATATTCTGAAAGTAGCATTTAGAAAGATAATTTGAATTTGAAGGAAGTTTCCCCCCAAATCCCCCCCCAAATCCCCCCCCCCCCCAACCCCCCAGGGTCACGGCCACAGCCATTACTCCGGGGCAGACGGCTACTCGGCGCCGGAGCGGGAGGCAGAGGAGGGCGAGAGGGAGAAGCTTCAGCAGAACGGCGAGGTCGGCGTCCACGCGGTGGGCAAGCTGGATGCGGGCGATGGCGAGCTGATGCTCCGCCCCTCACAGACGCCGCAGGTACAGAAGGGATCGTCGGATTGTCGTCTTGGCGAGATTCTCACCCCGGGGTCCTTCCCCTCTCAGGACGCTCAGAGCGCAGAGGGCGGGGGGCGGGCCAACAGGAGGGGCGGCGGCTGCTACTGGCTGAAGGGGACGGCCTACTCGGACATCGGCACGCTGGCCTGGATGATCACGCTGAGCGACGGCCTGCACAACTTCATCGACGGCCTGGCCATCGGCGCCTCCTTCACCGCCTCTGTCTTTCAGGGCATCAGCACGTCGGTGGCCATTTTGTGCGAGGAGTTCCCCCACGAGCTGGGTGAGCGGGCTCGTGCGAAGCGTGCGACGCGTGCGTCTCGGCCAGTGGGTGTGGTCTGTTTTGACACGCCTTTCCTCGTCGTCTCCAGGTGACTTCGTCATCCTGCTCAACGCCGGCATGAGCATCCAGCAGGCGCTCTTCTTCAACTTCCTGTCCGCCTGCTGCTGCTACCTGGGAATGGGCTTCGGAATCCTGGCCGGGAACAGCTTCTCGCCCAACTGGATCTTTGCCCTGGCGGGGGGCATGTTCCTCTACATCGCTCTGGCCGACATGGTGGGTGTCCCTTTCAAATCAAATGCTATCATGAGGGGAAAACATGGCAATTTTCCTACAATAAACTTGTAATATTTGACCTGTCATTTGGAAATACTGTATTATAGAAATATCAAGAAAAGTCTTATTATATTAAATCATAGTCAATATTATTAGAAAAAAAAACTATAAATATAAATAATGTCATTTTTTGGAAAATCGGGTGGTGGGAAAGGTTCTACTATGAGGACAATAAAGTGGAACTATTATGGGAATAAATAATTAGGGGAATGATATAATAATAATCATAATAGTCATGATATAATGCTAATAAATTCATAATATTATGGGAATAAATGAGTAGGGGAATGATATAATAATAATCATAATAGTCATGATATAATGCTAATAAATTCATAATATGGGAATCAATAAGTAGGGGAATGATATAATAATCATAATAATAGTAATGATATGGTAATAAATTCATAATATGGGAATAAATAAGTAGGGGAATGATATAATAATAATCATAATAGTCATTATATAATGCTAATAAATTCATAATATGGGAATAAATAAGTAGGGGAATGATATCATAATAATCATAATACTAGTCATGATATAATGCTAATAAATTATTAATATTCTGGGAATAAAGTCTAAATATGGGAATCAATAAGTAGGAGAATGATATAATCATAATCATAATAATAGTCATGATATAATGCTAATAAATTCATAATATTATGGGAATAAATAAGTAGGGGAATTATATAATAATCATAATAATGGTAATTATATGGTAATAAATTCATAATATGGGAATAAATAAGTAGGGGAATGATATCATAATAATAGTCATGATATAATGCTAATAAATTCTTAATATTATGGGCATAAAATCTAAATATTATGGGAATCAATAAGTAGGAGAATGATATAATAATAATAATCATAATAATAGTCATGATATAATGGTAATACATTCATAATATTATGGGAATAAATGGGAATAAATAAGTAGAGAATGATATAATAATCATAAAAATAGTCATGATATAATGCTAATAAATTCATAATGTTATGAGAATAAATGGGAATAAATAAGTAGGGAGTGATATAATAATAATCATAATAGTCATGATACAATGCTAATAAATTCATAATATTATGGGAATAAATAAGTAGGGAATGATATAATAATAATCATAATAGTCATGATATAATGCTAATAAATTCATAATATTATGGGAATAAATAAGTCGGGGAATGATATCATAATAATCATAATAATAGTCATGATATAATGCTAATAAATTCTTAATATTATGGGCATAAAATCTAAATATTATGGGAATCAATAAGTAGGAGAATGATATGATAATAATCATAATAATAGTCATGATATAATGGTAATACATTCATAATATTATGGGAATAAATGGGAATAAATAAGTAGAGAATGATATAATAATCATAAAAATAGTCATGATATAATGCTAATAGATTCATAATATTATGAGAATAAATGGGAATAAATAAGTAGGGAATGATATAATAATAATCATAATAGTCATGATATAATGCTAATAAATTCATAATATTATGGGAATAAATAAGTAGGGGAATGATATCATAATAATAGTTATGATATAATGCTAATAAATTCATAATATTATGGGAATAAATAGTAGGGAATGCTATAATAATCATCATAATAGTCATGATATAATGCTAATAAATTCATAATATTATGGGAATCAATAAGTAGGGGAATGATATAATAATAATCATAATAATAGTCATGTAATGGTAATAAATTCGGAATATTATGGGAATAAATAAGTAGGGAATGATATCATATTAATCATAACAATAGTCATGATATAATGCTAATAAATCCATAATATTATGATAATAAAGTCTAAATATTATGGGAATAAATTCATAATGTTTTGGGAATATAATTGGTGAAATCACCGTGACATGGTCGAGAGGAGAATAAGGTCTCCTCCCAGCCTGTGTGGAAGTGGTAGGTTTCCAGGACTCTGCTGGCGCGCGGTGGTGATGTGTTAACGATCCGCTTGCCTTGTCTCTGCAGTTCCCGGAGATGAACGAGGTAAGTCGCGAGGAAGAGGACGCGGGCGGCAGCAGCTTCCTCCTCACCTTCGCCATCCAGAATGGCGGCCTGCTGACGGGCTTCGCCATCATGCTGCTCCTCACCACCTACTCGGGACAGATCAAGCTAGCCTAGCGGGAAGAAGACGCTGTGCTTCTTTTGTTGGGTGTTTTTTTCTTCTCCTCCATCGTGATGTAACATGGCCACGCCCATCAAATGGGATGGCGGAGCTTCCTTGAAGGCAGCAGTAGCACGTGGTCACATGGTTATATTGCAGTCAAGCACAGCTAACATGGCAGTCATGCTAAAGACCTGCTAAACCTTGGGCTGGAAGCTTTAGCTGACCTGTAAATGACCTTTCACCTATGACCCCCGACTCGGGGGACGCCAGGGCCCTGCCATATACAGGCTTAGACCAACCTTGTTTTATTTTGTCCCTTGAATGCATCACGTTGCCCACCGGTCCCAATCCTTATGTGAAAGCCTTTTTGTGCTTCTAGCTAGCTAAGCTAGCTAACGGACGTCATGGGAAGTAAGGAAACAGTTTTTGTGCTTCTAGCTGGCTAACGGACGACATTTGACGCTAAAGCCCTCACCAAAAGACGTTTTTTAAATTTACATAACTGACTTGTACAATATTAACCAAGCGATTTTGTCTTTGTAGCAACTAATATGAGGAACTATATTAATAAGGCGGAGTAACACGACGCCTGCTAGTAGCTAGTCTCGTAGCTGCTGTCGATCGACGGAGCTAGCAAGCAACTGTATCAATGCGCCCATGACAGATGTTCCGGTAGTGTTTTTCAGCATCAAAATGCGGCAATATGCTGTCTTACATGTTATTATCGGTGTACTTGAATGGTCAATGTACGGTCACAGCATGTATATCAAACAATTAAACGGTTATATATCAAACTATTAGACGGTTATATGTTTTTGGAGGGCTTCGAAGTTGAAATAGGTTCGTCCCAATGGCGCATTTTTTTTTTTTTAGCTAGGTCATGGTAGCGCCCTTTCTCGCGTTGTAATGCACACAAAAGGGAAATAAATGTGTTCGTGTTTCACGTAAGGATTGGGAATTATGGGCCAAATTACCCCAAAAGTGCAGTTCCATTCCAAGAGCGTACATGTCGCAGTTTCTATGGTTTTTAGCTAAGGGAGAGACGGGCATATGAGGCTTGTGGCTAATCACGTGACCCATTTAAGACACGTCATAAATGCCAGCTTGACATAAATTGCGTCGACGTCAGCCTTCCACCAGATGGCGCCAATGCTGCTTTTACCGTACAGCATCTCTAAGTTAGGGCCTTTTGCCATAGAGCTCTTAGGCTACTAAAGTCACATTGCTTTTTCTCATATTATTACCACTTTATTCTCGGGCAAGTTCTTGTTAGAATGCAACTTTTGTCTCTTAATATTGGAACTTTATTCTCGTGAGATTATAACTTCAAATTGCAGATTTGTTGTTTTGTTTGTTTTTCAAAATTTGTTAACTACGACTTTATTTTCAAATATGTTTACCCCAACTTCAATTTTTCTTTCTCAAAATTGTATGCATTTTTCCCTGTAATATTTCAACTCCATGCTTTTCTTTTCTTTTTTAAATGCTGCAAATATTTCAGTATTCAGTATTTAGTACTTTTGTTTCTCATGATACATTGAATATTATTTTTCTTGAATATCTGAAATAATTTTTTTCAGTTTGTCATAAAATAACCTTTTTTTCTTCTGAATAATTTGACTTTATTTTTGTACGACCTTTTGCTGCAACCTAATTCATTTGTTTTACTTTTCCAAATATGGCTGTAAAAGTTTCATTATATTTATTTCATTTTTATTTGATTTTATTTCAATTTTACGCTACTAAAATGAGATCATTTTTTGAAATAGACATATATATATATATGTCTAATACTTTATTTATAAATATATATTTTCCCTCATGTTATTCTGGTCAAATGACAACTTTTTTTTGTTAAATTGCAGCAATTTTCACTTTATTTATTGAAATTACTGCTGAATGTTTCATTTTTGCTGGCTTTTCTTTAAAAATGTTTTATAATAAATTGTATTTTTTAGAATATGGCTAATAAAACAATGGAATAAAATGTTTGGTCTTTGGACACCCTAACTGCCCGAACTCTTAGTGAGCTGTGTGTAAGTCAGGGTGGAAAGTGGACCCCCCCCCCCCCCCCCCCACCCCCCATGATCTCTCATCACGTGGATTTGTCACGCGACGTCTTTCCTTTTATATCATGACTCCTGATATTTAAGTTTTGAAATGACTTTATATATTTGGCCAATAAAGATTTTGGATGGATGTAACTTTATATTTCTTGCAATGACCCAGTGAGATTATCTAATTATGTTAGAAGCAAGCTTTTTCTCTTCATATTTAAGAGTTTTTTTAAATTCATATTTTCTCTTAATATTTTCTAAAATTTTAACTTAATTTTATTATATTTTTTATAATTTTGCTAAAATAATTCTTTAATATTTCCACTGTTACCACTTGCTACCAAAACGATATTTTTCCTCATAATATTATAACTTTATTCTCATAAAATTGACATTTTTTCCTCTTTAGAATACAATTTTTGTTTTAATATTTTCATTTTGTTGTTGCAAGGATATAACTTTAGCACAACTTAATTTTCCAACAATTACAAACTTTGTTTTGTTTTTCCTCATTTTACAGTTTAAATTTTTTTTAATTAATTAAAAATTATGTCAAAATGTTTTTCTCAATATTTTTTTTACTTATTTTTTAAAAATAGCAAACTTTATTTGTTGATTTGTTTTGGGGTAATTTTACAACTTTAAAGAATTACTTTTTTTCTTAAATACAGTAGTTTAACTCTAAGCTACTAAAATGACTTTATTTTTCCTCATAACAAGTTTATTCTTCTAAAATTGCACAAACTACAAACTGAGCCCACAAACTATTTTTCCAATTTTATTTCATAATTTTACAAATTCAGCATTTAAAAAAATGTAACAATTAAACTTTATGCTACAAAAATGACATTATTTTGTTCCTCATAATATTTTTATTTATTTTAATTGTGACATTATTTTAGTAAAATTACGATTTCTTTCCCCATTAAATTACATCTCTAAATATTTTGACTTTATTCTTTTACTTTGATTTCCATATTCATATTTAAATAAAAAGATTTTTTCTGACAGACCACACCAACAATGCAGTAAGTACAAGAAGCAGTGCCCCTGGCGTCCTCTAGGAGGCGGTAAACATACAAGAGTGGCTGTGTTGCACCTCGCTCGGCGTCAAGGCTACTTTACTGCGCATGCGTGCTATTTCCCCAGCCAGGGACGCCGGACATAGTTTATAAAAACAGAGCAGTACAAGAAGTGCTGATACTTTCACCATGGTGGTTACTTCCGAGAGGAGCGGACACTGAACATAGGAGGTGGGTGGATTTGTTGTCTCATCTAAATTTCCACATAAAAGCGAAGTTTACGGCGTGTTAGCCTAGCCGCGTTATGCTAAAGCTAGCGGCGCAACACCGGGTATGATTGACGCGATGTCAGCAATGGCCTTTTTCACCTGTTAGCTTAGCTTAGCTTAGCTGCACGAACCTTCTTTGCCAATATGTCATTATTGATATTTATAAACTACGTAGCTGTGGTAAAGAATGTTGGTATCTCTACTGATGGTAAAGTAACTCAGTAAACACGCCGTAACTTTAGTAGTTTGAGGTCCCTGAATGCAACACCTCCACAGCATGGCCTTATTTACTATTTCCATGACGTCAGACAGCAGCCCAAGTGCTTTATGATTAAATGAGTTAAGTTTATCTTTATTTATTATACTTATTTATTTAGTTTATCTTGTGCTGTGATTGGTCGGAGACTTTTGAAGGGGAGGAGCCATGGCCTGCTCTCCGGTGCCTCTGGATGAGCAGCAGGTGACCGAATGTGACGAGCTGGGAAAGGAGCGTTCCCTGGCTGCACTGGTAGGTCAGCAGATCCCTGGTTAGGAGCCTGGATGACACCCTCTCATCCTCCGTAGCACCCGGACAGGAAGCAGGAGCGACTCTTTGTGCCTTACAAGACGCTGTCAGACGGCGGCTCTCCTGCTGAGGTGGAGGAGTTCTTGGAACGCGCCAAGTTCATCTTGGAGGACCTGGAGTGGCTGCTCGCTCTGCCGCACGACAAATTCTGGTGTCAGGTGAGCCGCCCTCGATGTGCTTGATGTGAAGTAACGCCCTCTATACTCCTAATGCCTAATATAGTAGACATATTAAGAGAAAAGAAGACATAAAACCCCTGTTTACAACCTTCTAAATATGTTTTTTTAACATTAGAGCCCTCTAGATGTGAAATAACACCCCTATAGTCGCATTTGTACTTCTGTTACCCAATATAGTAGCTATTAAAAGAGAAAATAAGACACAGAAAACCTGTTTATGACCTTCTAAATACAGTTTTCAACATTATTAGAGCCCTCTAGATGTGAAGTAACACCCCTATAGCCACTCCTAATGCCTAATATAGTAGACATAGTAAGAGAAAAGAAGACATAGAAACCCTGTTTACAACCTTCTAAATATGTTTTTTCAACATTAGAGCCCTCTAGACGTGAAATAACACCCCTATAGCCACCTTTATACACCTAATGCCTAATATAGTAGACATATTAAGAGAAAAGAAGATATAGAAACCCTGTTTACAACCTTCTAAATATGTTTTTTTAACATTAGAGCCCTCTAGACGTGAAATAACACCCCTATAGTCACCTTTATACACCTAATGCCTAATATAATAGACATATTAAGAGAAAAGAAGACATAGAAACCCCGTTTACAACCTTCTAAATATGTTTTTTTAACATTAGAGCCCTCTAGATGTGAAATAACACCCCTATAGTCACATTTGTACTTCTGTTACCCAATATAGTAGCTATTAAAAGAGAAAATAAGACACAGAAAACCTGTTTATGACCTTCTAAATACAATTTTCAACATTATTAGAGCCCTCTAGATGTGATGTAACACCCCTATAGCCACCTTTATACACCTAATGCCTACTATAGTAGACATATTAAGAGAAAAGAAGACATAGAAAACCTGTTTATGACCTTCTAAATACAGTTTTCAACATTATTAGAGCCCTCTAGATGTGATGTAACACCCCTATAGTCACCTTTATACACCTAATGCCTAATATAGTAGACATATCAGGAGAAAAGAAGATATAGAAACCTACAACCTTCTAAATATGTTTTTTTTAACATTAGAGCCCTCTAGATGTGAAATAACACCCCTATAGTTGCATTTGTACTTCTGTTACCCAATATAGTAGCTATTAAAAGAGAAAATAAGACACAGAAAACCTGTTTATGACCTTCTAAATACAGTTTTCAACATTATTAGAGCCCTCTAGACGTGATGTAACACCCCTATAGCCACCTTTATACACCTAATGACTAATATAGTAGACATATTAAGAGAAAAGAAGACATAGAAACCCCGTTTACAACCTTCTAAATATGTTTTTTAACATTAGAGCCCTCTAGATGTGAAATAACACCCCTATAGTCACATTTGTACTTCTGTTACCCAATATAGTAGCTATTAAAAGAGAAAATAAGACACAGAAAACCTGTTTATGACCTTCTAAATACAATTTTCAACATTATTAGAGCCCTCTAGATGTGATGTAACACCCCTATAGCCACCTTTATACACCTAATGCCTAATATAATAGACATATTAAGATAAAAGAAGACATAGAAACCCTGTTTACAACCTTCTAAATATGCTTTTTTGACATTAGAGCCCTCTAGATGTGAAATAACACCCCTATAGTCACATTTGTACTTCTTTTACCCAATATAGTAGCTATTAAAAGAGAAAATAAGACACAGAAAAACTGTTTATGACCTTCTAAATACAGTTTTCAACATTATTAGAGCCCTCTAGATGTGAAATAACACCCCTATAGTCACATTATGCCTTCAGCAGGCATAATAAGAGAATATAAGACAAATAATTCCTGTTTATGACCTTTTTTAAATATATATTTTTTTTACATTAGAGCCCTCTAGACATGATATAGCACCCCTATAGCTACAATTACACTCCTAATCCATTCCTAATTCCTTTTTTACTTCCTGGTTCTGTACAGTACTTCCTGTGGTGGCTACGTAACATGACCGACACCTCGTGACCGGTGTGGAATGTCATTGAATGCATCATTTGAATGGCGTACATTTGCGTTTTACCCCATTGAGTCATTTATCTGTCGTTGATCTTCCTGCCGGTCCACCAGGTGCTGTTTGACGAGTCCCTGCAGAAATGTTTAGACTCGTACCTCCATTATGCTCCTCGCGGGCTGGACCCGGCCGCCCCGCCCTCGTCCCCGGCGGCGGCTGAAACGCAGCGCTCGGTCCACAGGGCCGTCTTCTTGACCTTCCTCAGGATGGCCACTCACAAGGAGTCAAAGGTGGGGGGTCAATAACAGTAGCTGCATTCCTACTCATGGCCAGCAGAGGCCAGCATTGCTAACGTTCTCTTCCTGCAGGAGAACTTCATCACGCCTGCTGTGTTTGGAGAAATCATCTATGAGAACTTCCTCTTTGACATTCCCAAAGTGATGGATCTGTGTGCGCTCTTTGGGAAGGGCAACAGTCCGCTGCTGCACAAGATGATAGGTTGGTGTCTGATGAAAGCACCGGTGGTTTTAGTATGTTCGAGTCCGTGTCGTGACTCGGTCTCCTCCCTGGCAGAGAACATCTTCACGCAGCAGCCATCTTACTACACAGACTTGGACGACACGGTACCGACCGTCTTGGAGGTGAGATGCGGGAGAGTGAAGCACGCAGACGTTGTTGATTGCGGCGGGGAAGGCGACAAAACGTCATGCGCTCTCTGTCGTCCAATCAGGTGTTTGACACCATCACGGAGAAGTGTGGCCTGCCGTGCGACGGCGCCGCCGCCGCCGCGCCCGTGAAGCTCGACGCGCACAAGCAGCCGACTGCGGTCAGCATGAGTCAGCAGGTCAGAATAATTACCCAAAATAGTGGACATATGAAGAGGTAATAAGACATAAGCGCTGTTTACGACCTTGTGAATATGTTTTTAGCATTATTAGAGACCTCTGGACATGAGATAGCACCCCTATAGTCACCTTTACACTCCTATTACCCATTATAGTAGACATAATAAAAGGGAATAAGACAAAAGCGCTGTTTACGACCTTGCAAATATGTTTCTAACATTATTAGAGACTTCTGGGAGTGAGATAGCACCCCTATAGTTACATTTACACTCCTATTACCCATTATAGTAGACATTATAAAAGGGAATAAGACAAAAGCGCTGTTTATGACCTTCTAGATTTGTTTCTAACATTATTAGAGACCTCTGGACGCGAGATAGCACCCCTATAGTCACCTTTACACTCCTATTACCATTATAGTAGACATTAAAAGAGGTAATAAGTCATAAGTGCTGTTTACGACCTTGCGAATATGTTTCTAACATGTTTAGAGACCTCTGGACACCAGATAGCACCCCTATAGTCACCTTTACACTCCTATAACCCATTATAGTAGACATTATAAGAGGTCATAAGACAAAAGAGCTGTTTACAACATTGTGAATATGTTTTTAGCATTATTAGAGACCTCTGGACATGAGATAGCACCCCTATAGTCACATTTACACTCCTATTACCCATTATAGTAGACATTATAAGAGGGAATAAGACAAAAGCGCAGTTTATGACCTTCTAGATTTGTTTCTAACATTATTAGAGACCTCGGGACACGAGATAGCACCCCTATAGTCACCTTTATACTCCTATTACCCATTATAGTAGACATTATAAGAGGGAATAAGACAAAAGCGCTGTTTACGACATTGTGAATATGTTTTTAGCATTATTAGAGACCTCTGGACATGAGATAGCACCCCTATAGTCGCATTTATACTCCTATTACCCATTATAGTAGACATTATAAGAGGGCATAAGACAAAAGAGCTGTTTACAACATTGTGAATATGTTTTTAGCATTATTAGAGACCTCTGGACATGAGATAGCACCCCTATAGTCACCTTTACACTCCTATTACCCATTATAGTAGACATAATAAAAGGGAATAAGACAAAAGCGCTGTTTACGACCTTGCAAATATGTTTCTAACATTATTAGAGACTTCTGGGAGTGAGATAGCACCCCTATAGTTACATTTACACTCCTATTACCCATTATAGTAGACATTATAAAAGGGAATAAGACAAAAGCGCTGTTTATGACCTTCTAGATTTGTTTCTAACATTATTAGAGACCTCTGGACGCGAGATAGCACCCCTATAGTCACCTTTACACTCCTATTACCATTATAGTAGACATTAAAAGAGGTAATAAGTCATAAGTGCTGTTTACGACCTTGCGAATATGTTTCTAACATTTTTAGAGACCTCTGGACACCAGATAGCACCCCTATAGTCACCTTTACACTCCTATAACCCATTATAGTAGACATTATAAGAGGTCATAAGACAAAAGAGCTGTTTACAACATTGTGAATATGTTTTTAGCATTATTAGAGACCTCTGGACATGAGATAGCACCCCTATAGTCACATTTACACTCCTATTACCCATTATAGTAGACATTATAAGAGGGAATAAGACAAAAGCGCAGTTTATGACCTTCTAGATTTGTTTCTAACATTATTAGAGACCTCGGGACACGAGATAGCACCCCTATAGTCACCTTTATACTCCTATTACCCATTATAGTAGACATTATAAGAGGGAATAAGACAAAAGCGCTGTTTACGACATTGTGAATATGTTTTTAGCATTATTAGAGACCTCTGGACATGAGATAGCACCCCTATAGTCGCATTTATACTCCTATTACCCATTATAGTAGACATTATAAGAGGGCATAAGACAAAAGAGCTGTTTACAACATTGTGAATATGTTTTTAGCATTATTAGAGACCTCTGGACACGAGATAGCACCCCTATAGTTACCTTTACACTCCTATTACCCATTATAGTAGACATTATAAGAGGGAATAAGACAAAAGCGCAGTTTATGACCTTCTAGATTTGTTTCTAACATTACTAGAGACCTCTGGACGTGAGATAGCACCCCTATAGTCACCTTTACAGTCCTATTACCAATTATAGTAGACATAATAAAAGGGAATAAGACAAAAGCGCTATTTACGACATTGTGAATATGTTTTTAGCATTATTAGAGACCTCTGGACATGATATAGCACCCCTATAGTCTCATTTACACTCCTATGACCCATTATAGTAGACATTATAAGGTTTGTTTATTATTCTAAGATATTTGTTTCCCAGTATTTCCATATTTCTTCCGTCTTCTGTCCCTTTAGGACTTTGTGGACATTGTTCTCTACCTGTGTGACTCCAGCAGCACCTTGCACGCCTTCCTGAGCGTCTTCCCCGCCGCCTGCGCCACCTTCCAATCCCGCAGCTTCCTCTGCAGGTAGCCCGGCGTCACTGCACGCCCCTCCCCCTTAAACCCCGCCCTCAATTTCAATGCGTGACTTTCCCCGCCGCTGCAGGCTGACCTCCTTTTACGAGACCGTCGTGCCCGACCTGGAGAAGGCCACGAAGAAGAGGAAGTTTGAGGATGAAAGGTAACTTGGAATCAGAGGCGCCTGATTGGCCGCCTGGGGGCCAATCAATGAATGAATAGGAATGAATAGGAATGAATAGGAACGAGGTGTCCTCCAGGCTCCAGGAGGACGTGTGGAGGAGGCTGTCTCATTCCTGCCGGAAGATGCTGGAGACGGCTCACCTGCTGCTGCATCACACCTGCCTGCAGCCCATCCTGGAAGGGTGAGCCCACCTCACACACACCCGCACCCACCCATGGTTGAATACTACTATTTCAGAAAATACATGATGAAGATGTGTACTGGTCACTGGTCACTAGGTGTCAGTAATGTTATGACTATGGTGATGTTATTTAATGCCTTGAGGTCTCTAATGTTAAATGTTATCTTTTATATATATTTATGTCTATTATATTGGGTAATAGGAGTGTAAAACTGACTATAGGGGTGTTATTTCATGTCCAGAGGGCTCTAATGTTAAAATGTTATCTTGTATTTACTTTTATGTCTACTATATTGGGTAATAGGAGTGTAAAACTGACTATAGGGGTGTTATTTCATGTCCAGAGGGCTCTAATAATATTAAAACACGTATTTAGAACGGTATAAACAAGTTTTCTATGTCTTTTTTTTCTTTTATATATTTTTATGAATATTATATTGGGTAATAGGAGTGTAAAGGAGACTATAGGGGTGTTATTTCATGTCCAGAGGGCTCTAATAATATTAAAACCTGTATTTAGAACGGTATAAACAAGTTTTCTATGTCTTTTTTTTACTTTTATATATTTATATGTATATTATATTGGGTAATAGGAGTGTAAAGGAGACTATAGGGGTGTTATTTCATGTCTAGAGGGCTCTAATAATGTAAAGTTCAATTTAGAAGCTTGTAATCAAGTTTTCTATGTCATATTGACTCTTATGTCTATTCTATTGGGTAATAGGAGTGTGAAACTGACTATAGGGGTGTTATTTCATGTCCAGAGGGCTCTAATACTATTAAAACACGTATTTAGAATGGTATAAACAAGTTTTTTTGTCTTTTTTTTCTTTTATATATTTTTATGAATATTACATTGGGTAATAGGAGTGGGAAGGTGAATATAGGGGTGTTATTTCATGGCTGGAAGGCTCTAATAATATTAAAACCCGTATTTAGAATGCTACAAACAGGTTTTCTATGTCTTTTTTTTCTTTTGTATATTTTTATGTCTACTATATTGGGTAAGAGGAGTGTGAAGGTGACTATAGGGGTGTTATTTCATGTCTAGAGGGCTCTAATAATGTAAAGTTCAATTTAGCAGCTTGTAATCAAGTTTTCTATGTCTTGTTTTCTCTTGTGTCTTATTCTAGTGGGTAATAGGAGTGTGAAGGTGACTATAGGGGTGTTATTTCATGGCTGGAAGGCTCTAATCATAGTAAAACCCGTATTTACAACGTTATGAACAAGTTTTCTATGTATTTTATGTATGTTTATGTCTATTATATTGGGTAATAGGAGTGTAAAACTGACTATAGGGGTGTTATTTCATGTCCAGAGGGCTCTAAAGTTCAATTTAACAGCTTGTAATCAAGTTTTCTATGTCTTGTTTTCTCTGGTGTCTATTCTGTTGGGTAATAGCAGTGTGAAGGTGACTATAGGGGTGTTATTTCATGTCTAGAGGGCTCTAATAATATTGAAACCTGTATTTAGAACGAGTTATCCATGTTTTGCTTTCTCTTATGTGTATTATATTGTGTAATAAGAGCCTAATAGGAGTGTGAAGTGACTATAGGGGTGTTATTTCATGTCTGGAAGGCTCTAAAGTTCAATTCAGAAGCTTGTAATCAAGTTGTCTATGTCATATTTACTCTTATGTCTATTCTATTGGGTAATAGGAGTGTGAAGGTGACTATAGGGGTGTTATTTCATGTCTTGAAGGCTCTAATAATATTAAAACCTGTATTTAGAACGTTATAACCAAGTTTTCTATGTCTTTTATATATGTTTATGTCTACTATATTGGGTAATAGGAGTGTGATGGTGACTATAGGGGTGTTATTTCATGTCTGGAAGGCTCTAAAGTTCAATTTAGAAGCTTGTAATCAAGTTTTCTATGTCGTATTTACTCTTATGTCTATTCTATTGGGTAATAGGAGTGTGAAGGTGACTATAGGGATGTTATTTCATGTCCGGAAGGCTCTAATAATATGTATTGAGAACGCTGTTTTCCATGTCTCGTTTTCCAGGGCAGGAAACACAGCAGCGTTTGCGGAGGAGCTGCTCCAACACTTCACCTCCTTCCTGTCAGAGAAAAGGTGAGAGGCTGAAACGAATGAAAAGTCAAAGAACTCATGTCTACAGTCATCTCGCAACGACCTTGGCGAGCCACCGGTCGCTGGCGATGGCCGCCATTGGACGTGCATTTTTATTGTCCTCGTTGAAACGTTTTGTCCCGGCAGGTTCCTGTCGGACTATGATGAGCTCTTTCCCATCGCGGACGACATCAGCCTCCTCCAGCAAGCGCTTCCCATCTTGTATCCTTGCCTGGTTCCGTGTCGTGGCGAGTCGTGGCGCTGCGTTAGAACGACCTTGACCCCCATCTTCACCTCAGAGACGAGACCAGGACGTCCTACCTGCTGCAGGGCGTCCAGAGCGCCTGGGACAGCGTGGGCCGGCGCAGACCGCAGCCCGCCGCTTCCTCGTCGCAGCCCGCCAATCAGGCAGCAGCGGGCGGGGCGGAAGGTGGAAGAGAGAGCCCCGTGGGTGCGGAGGCCATGTTGGACGTCCCGCCTAAAGGAAGCAACGTGAGTCTTTCGCCGTTTAGTCACATGACTGCTCCGAAGATGACGAGTGTGTGTTTTGTTTTTTTTTTCCCGGTTTCCAGGGATCCGTGTGCACGGTGAGCGAGGCGGAGCTGGAGTCGCTGCTGTCGTGTATCCGGGACCTGCTGCCCGACCTCGGCGAAGGCTTCCTGTTGGCGTGTCTGCAAGAGTATGGCTACGATTCCGAGCTGGTCATCAACAACATCCTGGAGGACCGACTGGCGCCCGGCCTGGACCAACTGGACCGAGCCATGCCCAGGTGCTCTTCATGGCGCCTCGTTTATTGGGGGCTGGGGTGCCCGTGTCGTGTGGCGTGGGAACGGTCCCGTTATGATGGGTTTTGTTCCGTCAGGCCGGTGAAGGAGGAGCTCCCCGGCGTCCTGAGCAGCAGGTCCAACGTGTTTGACGACGACGAGTTCGACGTCTTCCGCAGGGATCGTGTGGACATGTCCCGCGTCCGCAAGGGCAGGAAGTGAGTGAGCGAGCGCTCGTTTCTGTGACGCCGTCCCTCCTAAAGGCGACCGTGTGACGCTCCCGCAGGAAAGACGAGGACGCTCGTGAGCTTCTCGACGACAAGCGACACGTCTCGGAGCAGCGAGCTCGTTACCACGCCTACCAGACCGTTGTGGACGAGGTGGACGAGGTGGTCGCGCAGGCGGGCGACTACGCCCTGGACGATTACGACGACGAGTACGACGACACGTACGACATGAACCAAGTGGGAGCCAACGACCTGGACGGAGACAGCCTGCTCAACAGGAGGTACAGCCAAGATGGCCGCCTGGTAACGCCACGTCTGACTGATGCGCCGCCGTTTCCCTGCAGACCCTTTACTGTCCCACGAGTCCTGCAACGGGGGGCCAGAGCTGAGGGCGGCGGAGACGAGGAGCAGCAGGACGAGGACGACGAGGACGACACCCTGCAGGTTGGAGTCCGACGCTGACAAAGCGGCTAGAAATGGCGCTAAAAAGGTTGTGATGTTCCTCCAGAGCAACGTGAACCGAGACCAGTTTGTTCAAGACCCGGCGCTGCTGAGGGAGCGAGCCGAGGCCAGACGGGCCGCCATGCAGCAGAGGAAAGGGTAAACGCCGTCACATCTTTGGCCACTAGAGGGCAGCAGAGACAATATGGGGCCGCCTAGGGAGGCTAACGTCATGGGTTAGCCCCCGGGCAGCAGGTTGGGCTTCCTCGCCATCGGGTCTGTCAAACCACAAAGCATAAAAGCGAGTCGAACCCGTTGCTAACCTCCTCTTCTGCCCCCCCCCAGCGTCCACCCGGAGCGGGCCAGTCAGGTGACGGGACGCCCCAAAGGCCAAGGACAGACTCTGGAGACATTCCTGGACAGACGCAAGAAGGAGGCCAACAAGGGCCGCGGCGCCAACCACAACCGCCGCAACATGGCCGACCGCAAGAGGAACAAAGGTATGATCCCCTCCTGACGCGCCGCCGAGGACCGCCATGACGGCGTTTGAGCCACGCTTTAAAAGACGTTTATTACGTGTGAAACAAATCAGCTCGGCGGCGACATCGCCGCGACCGCTGGCGAGCTTATTGCATGTGCACGGGAGCGTGCACGTGACGTCAAACAGTCTGCTCAGTGAGCACCAAGCGTGTCTTTCGTACCGACGCCACGCGCCAACGTTTCCAATAAATACTTAAAAAAAAATAACACCCATGTTGACATCATTTGGACCGGAACTCCCCGCTGAGGTTGTCATGGTTGCTCCCACAATCCTTCGCCGCGGCGTGGCACGGATGTCTTCAAACAAAAACCGTTTGCTGTCCCTCTGGACGGAAGACGAGTGCGAAGCATCTGGCGCGGTGGTCACATGACCAGCTCGGCGAGGATGCTGCGCTTGCACAGCGGGCAGGTGTGACGCAGCAGCAGCCACGGGTCCACGCAGTCCCGGTGGTACTCGTGTCGGCACGGCAACACGCGGAGACACTGCGCACACACACACACACACACGCAGGCCTGTCAATTAACAAAGTTAATTGCTACAAATTATCATTGATAATCAATACTGTTGACAATGTTTGAGACCAATGTTTTCATTCATTGTCAATGAGGTGTAATGGACATTTTGAGCCACTAGATGGTGCTCAAGTCTAGTGTGCTGTATCCCTGTGTGAGACATTAGCTTGACACAAACGTTGTGTGATGCAATGTAGCCTGCAACACCATCCGTGTCAGTTTTCCCATCGCTTTTCCCAGTTGAGGTTTTTCCCAG
Organism: Doryrhamphus excisus; assembly: GCF_030265055.1. Taxonomy (NCBI): domain Eukaryota; kingdom Metazoa; phylum Chordata; class Actinopteri; order Syngnathiformes; family Syngnathidae; genus Doryrhamphus; species Doryrhamphus excisus. Next base: position 25,659,923 of record NC_080469.1, on the reverse strand, counting down.
TTGTGTATTCCTACACATGCACATCACTCGGGAGAACTCGGAAAAGTGTCAGCTGACCTGGTTGTTGTTGAACGCCTCCAAACACACGGCGCAGGTGTCCGTCTCGCACCAGCGTTTGGGGCGACGGTACGTTTTGGTCTTCAGAGACAGCATTGTCTTCAGGACTTCCTGTTTAGGAAGCAACTGAAAGACGGGATGTGGTTTTTTTTGGGGGGGGGGCGGGCAGACACCAAAATGTGCAAAGTTCTAACCTCCGAGTTGTCGTTGAGCTGCCGGTCCTGGTACTGCCATCGGGCCTGAACGATGACCCCCGTGCTGAGGATGAGCGCCACCAGCAGGACGGTGTCCCAAAGCTGCTGAAGATACTTCTGAGGACATAAAAAAAAAGGACATTATGCACCGCACCGCACCGCCGGACCAAAGATGATCCCGCCGCGCTCGTACCTGCACCTGGGAGTTGGTCTCCCCCGTGCAGATGACGCCCTGCCACTCGCCGTAGCGACCCCCTCTGGAGCGGCCGCAGCTGGACCACAGCGTGAGCGTGGCGCCCTGTCCCCGGCACACGTACACACGGCCGGTCACATGACCACTCTGAGTGTCGCTAACGGCAACACTCACCAAGTTGTCGTGCAGGACGGTGGTGAACGTGATCTTGGCGGTGGCCTGCAGACCCCTGAAGAACATCACCATGCAAATTTGTGAGTCTTCTTTTGTCCATTTTAGTTAATCAGTTAATTATCAGTTAATCAGTTCTAGATGCCATATTGTTCCTGAGAAGCACAGAGTTGTTGGTATCAGTTTGGGTATAAAAAAAATATATATATATTGTGCATCTCTCGTACCTGAGCAGAGCTCCAATGAGCCTGGTGACATTTTCAGACGTCTGGATCACAATGACGGGCTTGGACAAAACCTGAGACAGATCCATCTGTAAGACACACAAAACACAAGTCTGTGTTTGAGAGGTAAGTGGCAGGTAATGGCGGCTGGTCAACAGACGAGGAAACGTAGTACCGGGACTGACCAGCGAGAGGCAGTAGTGAGTCACGCCCAGCCTGACAGACAAGAAAATACCACGAAGAACTCGGCTAGCCGTTAGCTTAACCTTCGAACGCGTCTCATTTTTTAGCATGTAAGCGGCTAAACAGAAGACATTCCGGTAAATTTATGATGTATTGTAGCTTAGTATCCGCTACATGTATCACTTTATATGTTAAAGCACTATTTTGTTCCATGTTTTGTTTGCGTTTGTTTCAATCGACCTTCTTCCTGGTTATATTCTCGCGCTCTAACCTTTTGACCAATTGGAGACGAGAATGGTGGAAGTGACGCATTTAAGTACGCTCGGAATTGTTTTTGCTTCACACTGACACGGAAAGTGACTGCGTTTCAACATTGTTTAATACACACTTTGGTTACCTCTCTGACCGTCTTTTGGTTGAGGGCCAAGATGATGAGAGCAGACGCTCCGAGGACCAACGCTCGCTTCATCTGCACAACACAAACGTACCGTACTTGACTTTTACTGAACAGAAGGCGGTAAGTGACGTGGACAAAATGGCAGAAAGTTCTTCGCTTACTCTGCTGACCACCGCCTCAGCGAAGGACTCCTGCCTCCCTGTGGACACGTGACTGTCATCCACCGGCAGCACGCCGATCCAAAGTTCCGCCTCCTTGCTGACGTCACCATCCGCACCTGTGCTCACCCCAGGCTCCTCCCCCTGAATCTGCAGGCAATGGCAAAGCTGTAAGAACGCTCACGGCGGTGAATAGTAATAATGGCGTGCTCCCTGTACCAGGACCAGTTCGCCCTCCAGGTGCTCCGGTTCCTCGTCCCGGCCCTCGGCGCTGGCGGCCACCACCTCTCCGCGAAGCAGAGCTCCGCTTAGACGCTGCTCCGCCGGGTACACTTCCACCACCGCGACCTGCTCCGCCGCGGCTGCGGCCATCAGAAGCCCCGCCGGCAACAGCAGCAGGACGAGCGGGGACGCGCGGCGACGAGCTTCGGCCATGGTCCAGCGGCCTCACATCGGCGAGGTAATGCGGCTTTTAGGCGTTTTGGTCGGTGGCGGCCATCGTTGGGAACGAGCTGCTCAAGCTAACGCTGCTAGCCGAAAGAATGTAAACAACCAAGGGCGCTTCCGGCCCACACCGGAAGCTACGCAGGGGCGATTATCTTGAGTGGAACTGATTTATAACTCGTGTCTCGAATTCGGTACGTTTCGTCTATCAAAATGGGCGCTGTTTAACTTTTAAAACCACTTAGTTAAGCTAAGTGCTTTGTTTAGCGATTGTCTCTGAACAAGAGCGCTCTGTCCTGTACTTCCGGTTTCGTCTTCGGGCGACTCGTTCAACTCAAAAAGTCAATGTTGCGTATCAAACAATTGTAAAAATAAAAAATACCCGTCTCTATAATTATTAAATTATTATTATTAATTATTATTATGATTTTACTAAAAGAATGAGACCACACACACGCTACCTTCCATCATAAATATTTTATGTACAAAATATCGTAACACGCTTAGATTCAAGATGAGTGGTAGTACTTCCCAGACATTGGTCACATGACACACATGAAAAGCTTACATTTCTGCTCTGTACAAAGTCGACTTCCATGCTCCGCGTTTTAGGCTTTTAATTGGACTTTCTTTTGGTACAAAGTTCCAGTTTACGTGTGGTGTGAACGCTCGGTAAATTCCCACCAAAAGACGCTTTCAGTGGAATATTTTGGCAAAGAGGGCAGACTCTTGGTGTCTTGGCACATTGTATACTCTGTGTGTGGCGACCGATCAAAGGTTGAAGGTTTCCATGCACGTGAAGGCCATGAAAATGCGGAAAAAAGGACGCTTTCAGACCCAAAAGGTAGCTTTTTTTATGGTATTAGTTTGGTAATGCTGCCCCCTTCTGGTTGGGAGCTTAAAAAGTAACAAACAGGGATTTTTAGACACCGTGATGGAAATGGCGCCCTGTGGGGACCTCACACGGAAGTACTCGGAGCCTCCACCCCCTCATCTTCCCTCCTCGGCGGGCCTGGTCTCGGACTTGGTCCTGACGAACTCCTTGGCCACCTCGTCGGCGGGCCGCTGGGAGAGGATGCGAACGATGGTGGTGCCCGTTTCGTCCGTGTCCACGCGCGGCCCCAGCGGGCACCAGCACACGCAGCTCTTGCGGTCGGCCACGTCGCGTAGCTGCAGCACGGCCACGCCCACCACGCGGTCCGCCCGCCCAAAGCAGTAGTCCTTTACCGCCGCATGCAGCTCGTAGCAGTCGGGGGAATCCTTGCCCAGGACGCTATTAGGACCATATCAGGAATTTTGTTTCTCATTTTAGGACTTTAAAATACATATTTTGAAAATTATTATTTGCTACTAAAATGACAATTTCTCCTCATAATCCCACTTTAATCTTGTCATAATATTATTGACCAAATTTTCAAAAAATGACAACTAAATTTGTTGTGTATTTCTTCACAGGCCAAAGTCAGTTCCAAGTGTAATACTTGAATTGACCACCAGAGGGCGCCATAGCAGAAAGAGCAGCATTTGGTTCAGGTACTACTTTAGACTTTTACCCATCATGAAACAGAACACAGTCTATAGCATGCTTCACTACCATTGGTGGCTGTTATATGGGCGCTATGTCTACCTCTGGTGGTCAACTCAAGTATTACACTTAACTGAATTTGGCCTCTGGTGAGCCATGTCATACTTATAGGTCACTAGAAATATTACAGCTTAAAAATAGTTTTCATATTCCAACTTTATGCTACTAAAATGTAATTTTTTTTCCCCATCATATTATCAATTTATTCTTGAAAAATTATAATTTGTTTTCTACTTCTTTTTCTACCCTAATTTTCCTAAAATTGTTTTCTTATATTCCAAATAAAAAAAATCCTGATAATATTCAAAGTTTAATGTTGTAAAATTGCTACTTTTTTCTGTTAATATTTATTGTTTTTATTACAATATTCAGACTTTAAAAATATATTTTATATATATAGATTTTATATTTTATATATATTATTTTTTTTATATTTTATAGTAATATTTCTGTGCTTCTAATATGAGATTATTTTTTTTGTTAGTTATTTTTTATTGAACTATTTCGGCCTCTTGTCAATTTTCTCCCCCCATTTTTGTCCATTTTTTCCACAGCCCAGAAGTAAATAAAAGGCTCCAGTTTGACCCCGGAACAGACCAAGATGCAGAAACTCACAACTGGAAGGTCTCGTTGAACTTGGCGCTCCAGCAGTTGTTTTTGGACTTGGTGGTGAAGCGGCGCTTCTTGTCCGCCAGGGAGGGGCCCACCATGGACAGCTCCACGAACGGCCGGAACATCCCCGACGTCTGCCACTTCATGTCGTTGACGGCGATGACTGGAGGGACGGGACATTGTCAGCACGGGGCTGCCGCCCTTCCGAAAGGCGTTTTGGGGTCCCAGCTCACCTCTCACGTTGACTTTGCGCTCCTTGGCCAGCACGGTCTCCACCTGCAGCACCACTTCCCCGATTGGCCGCTCCACGCCGCAACCTGCCACACATCAGCACCTCATTACGACAGCGCCCCCTGCAGGGCGGCCATACAAACATCCTGCATTCCAGCCCGACTAAATCAGGTATGTGAAATATTTCATATTATCATTGCTCCTTTTAAAAATGACTTATTCATGAAATTATACTTCATATTTTCTTTATTTAAAACCGAGTAATTAAAAAAAATTAAATCACGTTTGAAATATGATTTTCTTACACAACAGATATTATGTATCAAGACATACAGATACATAAAATATATACATTAATATCATATTGTGCAAATGACAAATGCTAAAATAATTCTAAATCTTATTACTGTTTTCTATAAATTCTTTCATTTCCAAAATAAATATTTTATATTTTATAGATAATAAAACATAATTACTATGGTTTGATTCAATACAGAATAATAAAAATAAATATTTGTATTTAAAATGAAAATTTCCGGAAATGAAAGAGTTGTGCATATTTTTGGTTTATTGATTTGTCTTGAATATATTAAATTTCAAATAAAATAATGCAATTTTGTAACATAACTTCCTGTGTAAAAATAGCTTTTGGTGCCATTATGCAAAATATGTATTTAAAAAAATAACTACATAATTACATGTATAATACAAATATAAAAATCTATTTTTTGAAATGATGTATTATGCTAAATTATTTCATGTTTTTATTTGTATAACTAAGTTTTGAAATAGCATTTTTTCTTGTCGCCAAGAAGAGTGAAAATAAAGGCTGAAAGGGCAAAAGTGCGCCCTCTGCTGTACGGCCAGGGAATGACAGCCAGATGGGAAGCGGCCAATCACGTAAAGCGATGTAAAGATGTTGTTACGTTACCGGTAAAAAAGTGTTAGCATTAATATTCCTTTATGTCAGACAGGTGTGGAGGGGGCGTGGCCAAAGTCTCACCTCTGTCAGGCGGCGTCTTCTCATTGGCTGTGATCCTGACCCCCATGCCGCCGTGGACTGGTTGGCCAGGAGAGGGAAGACACGGTGAGTGAGGGGGTGGGGGCGGGGGGTTCTATGGGGGGGCGTGTCTGACCTTGGGAGCGCTGCGTGGTGACGAAGGTCCTGACGAGGGCGTCGGTGGTCTGCGAGTAGAGCGAGAGGGCGTAGCGCAGCGACGCCAGCTCGGGACTTTTCTCCACGAAGGCTTTCTTCAGGCCGTTTCCTCCCGCGTGGAAATATTGCTGCACGCAACCACACGCCCTCGTGCTGGTTAGCGCCATGTATGTTATCATACTTATTGGCTATCCTAGATATGGTAGTTATTATGGTGGTTATTATGGTATTATTTATTCTTATTTGTTATGGTAGTTATTTGATATGGTAGTTATTTGTTATGGTAGTTATGTAGTTAAATGGTAGTTATGGTAGTTATTTGCAATGGTAGTTATGTAGTTTAATGGTAGTTTTGGTAGTTGTATTGGTAGTTTTGGTAGTTGATTTGGTAGTTTTTGGTAGTTGTTTTGGTAGTTTTGGTAGTTATGGTAGTTATATGGTAGTTTTTGGTAGTTATGGTAGTTGATTTGGTAGTTTTTGGTAGTTTTGGTAGTTATATGGTAGTTATGGTAGTTGATTTGGTAGTTTTTGGTAGTTATGGTAGTTGTTTTGGTAGTTGATTTGGTAGTTTTTGGTAGTTGTTTTGGTAGTTTCGGTAGTTGATTTGGTAGTTTATGGTAGTTGATTTGGTAGTTTTTGGTAGTTATATGGTAGTTTCGGTAGTTGATTTGGTAGTTATATGGTAGTTATGGTAGTTGATTTGGTAGTTTTTGGTAGTTATATGGTAGTTTCGGTAGTTGATTTGGTAGTTTATGGTAGTTGTTTTGGTAGTTATATAGTAGTTTTGGTAGTTATATGGTTGTTTTGGTAGTTATATGGTAGTTTCGGTAGTTTTTGGTTGTTTTGGTAGTTGATTTGGTAGTTATATGGTAGTTTTGGTAGTTATATGGTAGTTTCGGTAGTTGATTTGGTAGTTATATGGTAGTTTCGGTAGTTGATTTGGTAGTTTTTGGTAGTTATGGTAGTTTTTGGTAGTTTTGGTAGTTTTTGGTAGTTTAGGTAGTTGATTTGGTAGTTTATGGTAGTTATATGGTAGTTTCGGTAGTTGATTTGGTAGTTTATGGTAGTTGTTTTGGTAGTTATATGGTAGTTTCGGTAGTTTTTGGTTGTTTTGGTAGTTGATTTGGTAGTTATATGGTAGTTTTGGTAGTTTATTTGGTAGTTTATGGTAGTTTTGGTAGTTTTTGGTAGTTTAGGTAGTTGTGGTAGTTGATTTGGTAGTTTTTGGTAGTTATATGGTAGTTTCAGTAGTTGATTTGGTAGTTTATGGTAGTTGTTTTGGTAGTTAATAGTAGTTTTGGTAGTTATATGGTAGTTTCGGTAGTTTTTGGTTGTTTTGGTAGTTGATTTGGTAGTTATATGGTAGTTTTGGTAGTTATATGGTAGTTTCGGTAGTTGATGTGGTAGTTTTTGGTAGTTGATTTGGTAGTTTTGGTAGTTTTTGGTAGTTTAGGTAGTTGATTTGGTAGTTTGTGGTAGTTGTGGTAGTTGATTTGGTAGTTTTTGGTAGTTATATGGTAGTTTCAGTAGTTGATTTGGTAGTTTATGGTAGTTGTTTTGGTAGTTAATAGTAGTTTTGGTAGTTATATGGTAGTTTCGGTAGTTTTTGGTTGTTTTGGTAGTTGATTTGGTAGTTATATGGTAGTTTTGGTAGTTTATTTGGTAGTTTATGGTAGTTTTGGTAGTTATATGGTAGTTTCGGTAGTTGATTTGGTAGTTATATGGTAGTTTCGGTAGTTGATTAGGTAGTTTTTGGTAGTTGATTTGGTAGTTTATGGTAGTTATGGTAGTTGATTTGGTAGTTTTTGGTAGTTATATGGTAGTTTCGGTAGTTGATTTGGTAGTTTATGGTAGTTGTTTTGGTAGTTATATGGTAGTTTTGGTAGTTATATGGTTGTTTTGGTAGTTGATTTGGTAGTTATATGGTAGTTATGGTAGTTGATTTGGTAGTTTTTGGTAGTTTTGGTAGTTGTTTTGGTAGTTATATGGTAGTTGATTTGGTAGTTTTTGGTAGTTACGGTAGTTACAAGTATGAGAGTATTAGCCATCAATGTAGTGCATGTCTGTGACCACGCCTACCTTGATGGTCTCCAGGCTGGCGTCTACAATCACGCACTGTTTGGGGGTCAGCGTTTTGGCCTCGCCTCCACCCTGAGGGAGGGAAGCACACTGGGGTCAGAGGTCGCAGGCTCATCTCTAATGGTGCGGCGGTTTGGGTGTTTGTGTCTCACCTTCAGGTTGGATAGACCTTTGGCGGCTGTCAGCAGCTGAGCACCCTGCGTGGACACCACATAGACATAGAATGCATAGATGGACACGACATAGACATAGAACGCATAGATGAACACGACATAGACATAGAACGCATAGATGGACACGACATAGACCGCATAGATGGACACGACATAGAACGCATAGATGGACACGACGTAGACATAGAACGCATAGATGGACACGACATAGACATAGAACGCATAGATGGACACGACGTAGACATAGAATGCATAGATGGACACCACGTAGACATAGAGCGTATAGATGGACACGACAGACATAGAACGCATAGATGGACACGACATAGACATAGAATGCATAGATGGACACGACGCAGACACGACGCAGACATAGAATGCATAGAACGCATAGATGGACACGACGCAGACATAGAACGCATAGATGGCCACGACATAGAACGCATAGAAGGCCACGACATAGAACGCATAGATGGACACGACATAGACCGCATAGATGGACATGACAGACATAGAACGCATAGATGGACACCACATAGACATAGAACGCATAGATGGACACGACGTAGACATAGAACGCATAGATGGACACGACGTAGACATAGAATGCATAGATGGACACCACGTAGACATAGAGCGTATAGATGGACATGACAGACATAGAACGCATAGATGGACACGACATAGACATAGAACGCATAGATGGACACGACATAGACCGCATAGATGGACACCACATAGACATAGAATGCATAGATGGACACCACATAGACATAGAACGCATAGATGGACACCACATAGACATAGAACGCATAGATGGACACGACATAGACATAGAACGCATAGATGGACACGACGTAGACATAGAATGCATAGATGGACACGACATAGACATAGAATGCATAGATGGACACCACGTAGACATAGAGCGTATAGATGGACACGACAGACATAGAACGCATAGATGGACACGACATAGACATAGAATGCATAGATGGACACGACGCAGACACGACGCAGACATAGAATGCATAGAACGCATAGATGGACACGACGCAGACATAGAACGCATAGATGGCCACGACATAGAACGCATAGAAGGCCACGACATAGACCGCATAGATGGACACGACATAGACCGCATACATGGACACGACATAGACATAGAACGCATAGATGGACACCACATAGACATAGAACGCATAGATGGACACGACGTAGACATAGAATGCATAGATGGACACGACATAGACATAGAGCGTATAGATGGACACCACGTAGACATAGAGCGTATAGATGGACATGACAGACATAGAACGCATAGATGGCCACGACATAGAACGCATAGAAGGCCACGACATAGACCGCATAGATGGACACGACATAGACCGCATAGATGGACATGACAGACATAGAATGCATAGATGGACACCACGTAGACATAGAGCGTATAGATGGACATGACAGACATAGAACGCATAGATGGACACGACATAGACATAGAATGCATAGATGGACATGACAGACATAGAATGCATAGATGGACATGACAGACATAGAATGCATAGATGGACATGACAGACATAGAATGCATAGATGGACACCACATAGACATAGAATGCATAGATGGACATGACAGACATAGAATGTATAGACGACCATGACATAGGACGCATAGATGGACATGACCTAGAAGTGTAGAGCATTGGCGTGCTGGGCGTTACCAGACTGTCGTTGCTGCGTGGTAACACGATGCTCCTCTCCAGGCTCCCCAGGACCATCTTCCATAAGTCCTTCAGGATCCTCTTCAGCACAGACTTCTCACACACGTCGGCAAACACGCTCAGGCTGCACACACACACACACACACACACACAATCAATACCAAGTGAAAGGCCAGCAGGGGGAGGGGGGGATGGATGGAGGGGGACCTACTTCCCGTCCAGGAACTCCATGAGGGGCCTCAGCATGACGTCGGCGTCCCCCTCGGCCGTGTTGGGGTCGGGGGGTCCTTTCATCAGGTACAGGATGTCGGCCATGTGACGCATGCAGGCGCTGATGCGCGTCTGGAAGCTGAGACCATCGGGCAAGCATCAGTAGGACCACCACCGCTTCTACTCCAGTATTACTATTAGTATTACTATTAGTATTACTATTAGAATTACTATTAGTATTAGTATTCAATAGAGTGGACTGTACGTATGCTACCTCACATAGAGTAATATACCTTCCAGTCATCAATACAAATGTTATGTAATGTATATTCCATGCATACATTATTAAAATACAATGACATTTATAATATGAAATATTTGTATATATGACATTCATAAAGATATTGAATCCAATTAAATCATGTAATGTATTCATATAATAGACATCATTTTTTCCAAAAGTTGGGATATTTTTTAAATTAATAAATTCAATATTTAATAAGCATTCGCTTACATTATAATTTTTTTTTTATATTTTAATACCTGACTAAAAATGTCATATTTGATGTGAAAAAAGGCAAATACATTTTTTTTTTAAACTTTAACTTAATTATTTTTATAGAAATATTTTTAAGATATTTTAAAATAATTAAAATTAATTAATAATTAATGAATTAATTATTTTCCAAATGGTTGAATGTATTTAATTTAATCAAAATGATATCATTTTATACATAACTTTTATATAATATATAAAGAAAAATATATACATAAAACATCGGCTGCACGGTGACGAGTGGTTAGCACGCAGGCCTCACAGCTAGGAGACCCAAGTTCGATTCCACCCTCATGTGGAGTTTGCATGTTAAGCGGTAGAAAATGAATGAATGAATAAAACATTAAATATTGTAAAATATTGTATGTATTATAAAAAATATGTATAATAAATATAAATGTATTATAAAAAATACAAAACTATGCATATATTTTTAAAAGGGGAATATATTATTTTTTTATCAGAAAATAAAGAAAGTTCTTATTTATTATTTTCATACTTTATATCCTAAAATATTGTAAATATGTTTCCACGCAAGACACCCCCCCATGTGTAACCCACAAGGCATGCTGGGAAGTATTGTTTTGAGTGTCTACCTCTTGGCAAAGACGCCGCTGAAGTTGTCCAAGATGGCGTTCAGCTTCACCTGCAGCTCGTTCAGGATGTCGGCGGCCTCCGTGTCCAACTGCAACACACACACACACACAAGGTGAAGAAGGTGTTGAGGTTCTGGGATGCACGAGTGCCGCTGGGCACTGGGGAGCGACGGTTCACTTCTGGGGAAAATTAATTCCAACAAGTACTGCGATATTCCAAAGATTCGCTCCATTTATGGCGGTAGTGCCACGGTCTTGGGATGCACGAGTGCCGCCGGGCACTGGGGAGCCACGGTTCACTTTTGGGGAAAATTAATTCCAACAAGTACTGCGATATTCCGAAGATTCGCTCCCTTGATGGCGGTAGTGCCACGGTCTTGGGATGCACGAGTGCCGCCGGGCACTGGGGAGCGACGGTTCACTTTTGGGGAAAATGAATTCCAACAAGTACTGCGATATTCCAAAGATTCGCTCCATTTATGGCGGTAGTGCCACGGTCTTGGGATGCACGAGTGCCGCCGGGCACTGGGGAGCCATGGTTCACTTTAGGGGAAAATGAATTCCAACAAGTACTGTGATATTCCAAAGATTTGCTCCATTTATGGCGGTAGTGCCACGGTCTTGGGATGCACGAGTGCCGCCGGGCACTGGGGAGCGACGGTTCACTTTTGGGGAAAATGAATTCCAACAAGTACTGCGATATTCCGAAGATTCGCTCCCTTGACGGCGGTAGTGCCACGGTCTTGGGATGCACGAGTGCCGCTGGGCACTGGGGAGCGACGGTTCACTTCTGGGGAAAATGAATTCCAACAAGTACTGCGATATTCCAAAGATTCGCTCCATTTATGGCGGTAGTGCCACGGTCTTGGGATGCACGAGTGCCGCCGGGCACTGGGGAGCGACGGTTCACTTTTGGGGAAAATGAATTCCAACAAGTACTGCGATATTCCAAAGATTCGCTCCATTTATGGCGGTAGTGCCACGGTCTTGGGATGCACGAGTGCCGCCGGGCACTGGGGAGCCATGGTTCACTTTAGGGGAAAATGAATTCCAACAAGTACTGTGATATTCCAAAGATTTGCTCCATTTATGGCGGTAGTGCCACGGTCTTGGGATGCACGAGTGCCGCTGGGCATTGGGGAGCCACGGTTCACTTTTGGGGAAAATGAATTCCAACAAGTACTGCGATATTCCGAAGATTCGCTCCCTTGACGGCGGTAGTGTCACGGTCTTGGGATGCACGAGTGCCGCCGGGCATTGGGGAGCCACGGTTCACTTTTGGGGAAAATGAATTCCAACAAGTACTGCGATATTCCAAAGATTCGCTCCATTTATGGCGGTAGTGCCACGGTCTTGGGATGCACGAGTGCCGCTGGGCACTGGGGAGCCACGGTTCACTTTTGGGGAAAATGAATTCCAACAAGTACTGTGATATTCCAAAGATTCGCTCCCTTGACGGCGGTAGTGTCACGGTCTTGGGATGCACGAGTGCTACCGGAACCAGGGAGTTAGCGTGGCAGTACATGTTGGAATTAATCCTCCCATCAACTAATTGCAGCTCACCTGTGCCGGCAGCACTCGTGCATGCTTTCCACCATAATGCCCGCGTGTTGACTATTCCAAGCTGTACGCTGACTACTCTAAAGTACATCCGAGTGTACTTTGGAAGTAAGTACACACCAAAGTGACACAAACCTTCTTGGCAGCGACCGGAGCTTCAGTCTTCAAGGAAGATGGAAAGAACAGAGAAGAAAAATAAAACATTGAAAGATGAGATTAAGGAGCAAGGCGGCCATGTTTGGACGCTAAAGTGTAAATCACGTGGGTGAACGAGGAGCTCCGCCTGGCTCCCTCCTCAGCACCAACCTGTTTGCCGCCGAGGTCCACCACCTTGGCGCAAAGACAGGAGAGCAAACGTTTCAGACGCAACCTTCACTAGAACCTTCTACAACCAAAGAGGAGGACGAGGAGAAGGAGGAGGAGGAGAAGGAGAAGTACTACTAACGTACGTAGCAACCACACACACACACACCATGAAACCAACCTGCTTCTCCTCGTCTTTCTTCTCAGCCTGGAAGAACAACAACACACCTTCATTTCCCTGCATGCTCTATGCGTACTGATACTGTATACGTATAATACACACATACACAGTATACTGTACATACAGTATGTACTGTGGAACACACCTTTTCCTTCTCTGACCTCAGCTGTACAAACACAAAAACACACGAATGACATGTCAGTGTGGACGTTACAGCAAATATTAGTCCATATTATTCCATATTCTAATATGGAAAATACAAATAAGAAAACGAGAAAAGTATCACTATTATTACTATTACATTTTATAGTAATAATAATGAATATTTTTTACATATCCTTATTGGTCTTTATGTAAACAAAAAGAACAGGAAATGAGAAGAAGAAAAGGAGGAAGCACAAAAAAAAGAATACAAATATGGAAATGTAAAACAATAATTATGAAATAATAATGAAGGTACCTGAGAACATTAAAAACATATTTTTGTGTCTGGCCTCACCTTTTCCTCGTCTATCATAAACACACAACAACACAAATTACACACCAACAACACCACACGTTCTCATCTACAGCACTCATGGACACTAAGTACACTAAGTACACGCTCACTAAGTACACACTGACTAAGTACACACTCATGGACACCAAGTACACACTCATGAAGTACACATTCATAGACACCAAGTACACACTCATGGATACTAAGCACACTCACTAAGTACACACTCATGGGCACCAAGTACACGCTCACTAAGTACATACTCATGGATACTAAGCACACGCTCACCAAGTACACGCTCACTAAGTACACACTCATGGACACCAAGTATACACTCACCAAGCACACACCCGTGGACACCAAGTACACACTCACTAAGTACACACTCACGGACACCAAGTACACACTCACTAAGTACCAAGCACACACTCACTAAGCACACACTAATGGACACCAAGCAAACACACACTCATGGACACCAAGTACACACTCACTAAGTACACACTCATTGATACTAAGCACACTCTCACCAAGTACACGCTCACTAAGTACACACTCATGGACACCAAGTACACGCTCACTAAGTACACACTCATGGATACCAAGTATACACTCACCAAGCACACACCCATGGACACCAAGTACACACTCACGGACACCAAGTACACACTCACTAAGTACCAAGCACACACTCACTAAGCACACACTAATGGACACCAAGCAAACACACACTCATGGACACCAAGTACACGCTCACTAAGTACACACTCATGGACACCAAGTACACGCTCACTAAGTACACACTCATGGACACCAAGTACACACTCACCAAGCACACACCCACCAAGCACACACCCGTGGACACCAAGTACACACTCACTAAGTATGCACTCATGGACACCAAGTACACACTCACTAAGTACCAAGCACACACTCACTAAGTACACACTAATGGACACCAAGCACACACACACACTCATGGACACCAAATACACACTCACTAAGTACACACTCATGGACACCAAGTACACACTCACTACACGGCCAGGGACACTAAGTATACACTCATGGACACCAAGTACACACTCACTAAGTACACACTCATGGACACCAAGTACACACTCACTAAGTACACACTCATGGACACCAAGTACACACTCACCAAGCACACACCCACCAAGCACACACCCGTGGACACCAAGTACACACTCACTAAGTATGCACTCATGGACACCAAGTACACACTCACTAAGTACCAAGCACACACTCACTAAGTACACACTAATGGACACCAAGCACACACACACACTCATGGACACCAAGTACACACTCACTAAGTACCAAGCACACACTCACTAAGTACACACTCATGGACACCAAGTACACACTCACTAAGTACACACTCATGGACACCAAGTACACACTCACCAAGCACACACCCACCAAGCACACACCCGTGGACACCAAGTACACACTCACTAAGTACACACTCATGGACACCAAATACACACTCACTAAAGTACACACTCACTACACGGCCAGGGACACTAAGTATACACTCATGGACACCAAGTCCATTAAGTACACCCTCATGGACAGTAGTAGGTACATTAAGTACACACTAGGTATGCTAAGTACACACTCATGGACGGTAGGTACACCAAGCAGACGTTCATGGACACTAAGTACACACTTGTGGGGACTCGTTTGGGTCAAACAGCAGCCTACGGTAGTTGAGATGCTTGTTACCACGGTAACGGTCACCAACCAGCACCGACGCAAGCTACAACAATTCCTTGCTATTACTCACAAACACACACACACACACGAAAGCGTGACGCGACCGACCTTCTCCTCTTTCTCTTTGTTGTCCACCTGAGCGAGGGCGGGACAAAAGAACAGGAAGTAGTTTAAGTTCCCGTTTCCTTCCTTCCTCCTTTCCATCAAAAGCCAACATCCGAGCCCAGCCTCGCTACAGACCATCCCATCATGACACTTTGGAAGCGGCGAAGATGCTAACGCTAGAAAATGGCCGCCTCTTACCTCAGAACCTTCCGAGTCGGAGCAGCCGGACTGAGTTTCGAAAAAACAAAAAAAGTCCAATGAGACAAGAAAAACGTTGAAATGGTTTTTAAAAAAAATAATAATGAGCTTTAAACGCTCACCTTGGACTCCTGTGACAGACAGGAGGATTAGTCCCGCCCCCAAAGAACAGCATGAATGAAAGTGATGCTTGAATGTACTTCATTTGCATCATCATTAGCATACCCACCGTGTCATCCTCGCCTGCATTGTCCTCTACGGCCTGCAGGGGGCGGTGCAGTCAAAGGACAAAAAGCCACATTGCACATAAAAAAAAAAAACAAACGTCCCCCAATCATCTTTGCTGCTTTAAATACGCGTCATGTGACCTGACGGGTGCACCCACCTCCTCGTCAAGCTCCTCCTCTCCCTCGTTCTCCAACTTTTGGGAAGAGTTTCCATGCGGAAAAATCATCAAATGTTTACTGATGGGAATTTGGTCATACACATATTGTATATACATATTATATATTACGTATTACAGGGAATAAAGAGACTCTACTGGGGGGGTCTGGGAAGGGGGGGGGTGCTTAAAAACATACCTTCTCTTCCTCAGCTGTAAACTGTGAAGATAAAAAAACAAAAAAAATAAAAATAAAAAGTTAAAAATTGCTTAAAACTGTCTTGTTAATTGGGAAAATCACTTTATTGCCAGTTTGAATCATATTTTGTATATTTTTATTGTTACAAATATGGAGTAGAATGTCTTCATTCATTGCTTATTAATGTTCATTCATTTTGTATATTATTTTGTATATATTAGTGCTACATATGAGTAGTTATATATTTTATATTTATAAATATTTTATATATTATTTTGTTTTTTATTTTATTTTATTGATATATATTTTTTATATAATATTTGTACATGAGTAAATATGTTGCAGTAAGTGCTAATTAATGTTATTTACTTTATTTTTTTTAATATTATTTTGAATATATTATTGGTATATATAGTGTGTTTTATTTATTTACTGTATTTATTTTATATATTATATACATTTGATATATTTAGAGCACGCAGTGGTGTAGTGGTTAGCGGACGCCACGGGTTCGAATCTCCACTAGTAAGCATCATCAGTATTTGTCAGGAAGGGCATCCGGAATATGATATTCTGTATGGAATATCCTAAATATCAATATTTCTGATAGATATTTTTGACCATGTGATGTAATTTGCCCAAATAACATAATAATATTCCAAATAACCTGGAATATTAGCATTAGCATGATTATATTTCCCAGTGGAGAGGAGGAGGAGGAGGAGGAACAGGAAGCCGGCCGAGGAAAAACAAGAAGAAGAAGAAGACGGGAAGAAAAGTAGGAGGAAGAAAACCAGGAATAAGGGGAAAAGAAGAACATAAAAAAGGAAAAATAATAATAAAAAGAAGGAAGAAGGGAGCAGAGAAATGAAAAGAGGGAAAAAAGGGAAGAAGAAGAAGAAGGAACACAGAAAGAAAAGTAGGAGAAAGAAAAACAGGAATAAGTTGAAATGAAGAAGAACATAAAAAAAGGAAAAATAATAACAAAAAGGAGGAAGAAGGGAGCAGGGAAATGAAAAAGAAGGAAAAAAGGGAAGAAGAAGAAGAATAAAAAGAAGGAACACAGAAAGAAAAGTAGGAGAAAGAAAACCAGGAATAAGGGGAAATGAAGAACATAAAAAAGGAAAAATAATAACAAAAAGAAGGAAGATGGGAGCAGAGAAATGAAAAAGAAGGAAAAAAGGGAAGAAGAAGAAGAATAAAAAGAAGGAACACAGAAATAAAAATAGGACAAAGAAAACCAAGAATAAGGGGAAATGAAGAAGAACATAAAAAAGGAAAAATAATAATAAAAAGAAGGAAGAAGGGAGCAGAGAAATGAAAAAGAGGGAAAAAAGGGAAGAAGAAGAAGAAGGAACACAGAAAGAAAAGTAGGAGAAAGAAAACCAATATTAAGGGGAAATGAAGAAGAACATAAAAGACAAAAAATAATAACAAAAAGGAGGAAGAAGGGAGCAGGGAAATGAAAAAGAGGAAAAAATGGGAAGAAGAAGAGGAGGCAAAAGGGACATCAGCATCCGCTCCCAGGGTGGGCGGACACACGCAGCCTTGCTAACCAACGTTAGCGTGTTAGCGGCAGGGGCGTGGTTGTAGCTCACCTGCTTGGCTCCCATGGACTCGAACATCCTCTCCAGCAGGACCCTCATCTGCTGGATGTTGTTCATCAGGACGCACGGCTGCACGCACAACGGATGACAAGACAACATGACAACATGACAACATGGCCGTCCATCAGCTCAGGTCCGTTGGCGCCACTGGCGCCATTGGCGACTCACGATCTTCTCCTTGTCGCAGTAGGAAGGGAAGGTCTTGGCCAGCAGGGCGCAGTACTGCAGCAGGACTTTGGTGATGGTCTGCAGGCCAAAACACACATGCTCAATGCCGATGCTCCACATTCATCCCAATCATCAAGCGTAGAAATAGAGCGGTTAGAGCTAACTACTTCTGAGAGGAAGTGGCTCACCGTGCAGCACATTCAGCGTATATATCATTTACATTATTGGAATATATCAATAATAACATATCAATACGTATATTGGTATTGGAATTACTATGTAAGGAATTACAGTTTTTAAATATTTGAAAACTTGAAAATAAAATAAAACCAAAAAAATATATTATATTATTTTTATTTTAATATTAATTAAAATTCATATTAATATCATAATTAATATCATACATATATGGTGCATATATATAATTTAAATACAAATTACATTTTAAAAATGACTTATATTTTTTGATTAGATATATTATTACATTATATATATTATACATATATATTTGATATTTATTATATATTCTAATTTTATAAACCTAATTCAAAGAATAATAATTACATTATATATGCAGAATATCTATAAAAATTTGTACTGTCAATCGATTAAGATATTTGATCGTGACTAATCAAATATTAATCATTAATCAAAAATATTTAAAAACTTTACAAAAATAAAATAAAACAAAAAATAATAATATATATGGTGTATATATATATATATATAATAATTTAAATACAAATTACATTTTTAAAATTACTTACATTTTTTCATTATATTATATTATACATATATATTTGCTATTTATTATATATTCAAATAAAAAAAAACAAATTCAAAGAATAATAATTACATTATATATGCAGAATATCTATAAAAATTTGTACTGTCAATCGATTAAGATATTTGATCGTGACTAATCAAATATTAATCATTAATCAAAAATATTTAAAAACTTTACAAAAATAAAATAAAACAAAAAATAATAATATATATGGTGTATATATATATATATATATATAATTTAAATACAAATTACATTTTTAAAATTACTTACATTTTTTCATTATATTATATTATACATATATATTTGCTATTTATTATATATTCAAATAAAAAAAAAACAAATTCAAAGAATAATAATTACATTATATATGTAGAATATCTTTAAAAATTAGTACTGTCGATCAATTAAGATATTTGCTCGCAATTAATCAGTTTGACCATATTTAACTCAGAAATAATCACATTTAATCTAAAATCTTTTGGTGGTAATTCCATCCAATTTATGTAAAAGGATATCAATTTGGGAATTATGGGCCATTAATGTAAAACAATACAGTCAGCTAGCATATTTTTGTATGACTATTTTTCTTTGTTATTAGCATATTAGCTCATAAACTCGCCCACAAACTTTCAAACTTGACTTTTTTTATGAATGTTCAATATTGTTTTGAATGTGACTTTGGCCTGTTATTTTTTGTCATTAGCCACGATACATGCTAATGCTAATGCTAACCAACAGGTGCATGTTTGTGTGTGTGTGTGACGTCACCTTGGCAAAGCGCCGGTTGTACTGAGCCACCACGGCGGCGTCGGGGCAGTCCAGCTTGCGGATGATCTCAAAGCTCTGGTTGAGCTGCGTGAAGATGTCCACCACCGAGCTGGAGAAGAGCGCGTGCTCCGACGTGGACTGGAACTGTGGCGGGAAGAGGAACATTCCGTTACGTTTCATTGGGAGTCATCGCCAGGCAAATAGAAGAGAATGGAAAAACTACAAGAACAACAGAAAGAACAGGAAGGAGATACAGAAAAGAGGAAGGAGAAAAACAAGAAAAAGGAGGAAGGAGGAGGGGAAAGAATAAAAACAAAGAGGAAAGAAGAAAAGGGAGCAAAAAGGGAAGCAAATAAAGGAGGAACAGGAAGCCATTGGAGGAAAAGGAAGAAGAAGACGGGAAGAAAAGTAGGAGGAAGAAAAACAGGAATAAGGGGAAATAATAAAAGAAGAAAAATAATTTAAAAAAAGAGAGAGAAGGGAGCAGGGGAATGAAAAAGAGGAAAAAAGGGGAAGAAGAAGAGGAAGAAGAAGGGACACAGGAAAAAAGTAGGAGAAAGTAAAACAGGAATAAGAGGAAATGAAGAAGAAGCAAACATAACAAAAACAGGAAGAAGGGCGCAGGGAAATAAAAGTGGAAAAAGGGGAAGAAGAAGAGGAAGAAGAAGGGACAGAACAAAGAAGAAAAGGAAGAAAGTACAAACAGAAAGAGAAAAAAACAAGAAGAAAAAGTAATAGGAAGAATGGAAAGAAGAACGAGAGGAAGAAGCAAATACAAGCAGGAAGAAGAATAAAAGGAGGAAAGGAGGCAGGGGGAGGAAAAAAGGAAAGAAGATGATGAACAAGAGAAGGAAGAACACAAAAACAGCAAGAAGGAAAAGAAAACCAGGAGAGAAAAAAAGAAGAGGAATAAAGTACAAACAGGAAGAGAAAAAGGAATAGGACTAATGGGAAGAAGGAAGAGGAAGAGGCAGCAAGAAGGCAAGTCGCCGGCAGTCATTACTCCTTCTCTCTTGTCTCTCTCCAGGGCTCCATGCATGAACTCCAAGGACACGTCCTCGTTCTCCGCCAGCCACGCCAGCACGAACTGCAGGAACCATCTGCAAGAACAAGACGCAGGAACCCTTGGAGACGGACGTGGACTGGTGTGGAAGGAGGAGGAGGAGCTCTTACGTACGCCGGGTACTCGGGAACTCCGGAGCTGAAGGCGGGAAGCTCGGCCACGTACTCGTTGTAGAGCCACTTGACCTTGAAGTGGAGGTTCATGTAGTCGGCCGCCTTGCACAGCTTGTGTTTCTCGTGCTCTGTGGAACGTTGGACGTCATGACCTCCACGCTCAACATCCACACAACATCTCCGCCTACGCTGGTGGCTCCTCTAGTAGCTCCTCTAGTAGCTCATCTAGTAGCTACCTAGTAGCTCATCTAGTAGCTCCTCTAGTAGCTCCTCTAGTAGCTATTCTAGTAGCTCCTCTAGTAGCTCCTCTAGTAGCTATTCTAGTAGCTCCTCTAGTAGCTCCTCTAGTAGCTCCTCTAGTAGCTCCTCTAGCAGCTCCTCTAGCAGCTCCTCTAGCAGCTCCTCTAGTAGCTATTCTAGTAGCTCCTCTAGTAGCTCCTCTAGTAGCTCTTCTAGTAGCTCCTCTAGTAGCTCCTCTAGTAGCTCCTCTAGTAGCTCATCTAGTAGCTCCTCTAGTAGCTCCTCTAGTAGCTCCTCTAGTAGCTCCTCTAGTAGCTATTCTAGTAGCTCCTCTAGTAGCTCCTCTAGTAGCTATTCTAGTAGCTATTCTAGTAGCTCCTCTAGTAGCTATTCTAGTAGCTCCTCTAGTAGCTCCTCTAGCAGCTCCTCTAGTAGCTATTCTAGTAGCTCCTCTAGTAGCTCCTCTAGTAGCTCCTCTAGTAGCTCCTCTAGTAGCTCCTCTAGTAGCTATTCTAGTAGCTATTCTAGTAGCTATTCTAGTAGCTCCTCTAGTAGCTATTCTAGTAGCTCCTCTAGTAGCTCCTCTAGTAGCTCCTCTAGCAGCTCCTCTAGTAGCTATTCTAGTAGCTCCTCTAGTAGCTCCTCTAGTAGCTCCTCTAGTAGCTATTCTAGTAGCTCCTCTAGTAGCTCCTCTAGTAGCTCCTCTAGTAGCTCCTCTAGTAGCTATTCTAGTAGCTATTCTAGTAGCTCCTCTAGTAGCTCCTCTAGTAGCTCCTCTTGTAGCTATTCTAGTAGCTATTCTAGTAGCTCCTCTAGTAGCTCCTCTAGTAGCTCCTCTAGTAGCTATTCTAGTAGCTCCTCTAGTAGCTATTCTAGTAGCTCCTCTAGTAGCTACCTAGTAGCTCCTCTAGTAGCTCCTCTAGTAGCTATTGTAGTAGCTCCTCTAGTAGCGACCTCACATCTCCTTACCCGCCTGGAAGTCTATCCTGCGGATACAGAACACTCCACTCGCTGCCGTGCCACCACCATCACCACCATCATCATCACCATCACAGAAAGACAAATGATAGCATGAACAACACACGTGACAATGATGAGAATAATGACAATGATGACAAGGGTGGGTGAAGGTGCTGAGGATGAGGATAATGAAAGGATAGTGAGGGTCACCTGGATGATGAGAGCAGAATGAGGATGGAGAGGGTGATGAGGATAATGAGAGTCATGCCAATTATGAGGATGATGACAATCATGAGGGTATGAGGGTGATGGGGATGATGAAGGTGATGATGATGATGAAACACAAGAGGGTGAGGATGAGGATGTTGGTGAGGGTGATGAGAATGATGATGATGTGATGAGGGTGGTGAGTTTAATGAGGATGACAAGGTCAATGAGGATGACGAGGTGAATGAGGTCGATGAGGTGAATGAGGATGACGCGGTGAATGAGGATGACGAGGGGGATGAGGATGACGCGGTGAATGAGGATGACGAGGTGAATGAGGTCGATGAGGATGACGAGGTGAATGAGGATGACGAGGTGAATGAGGATGACGAGGTGAATGAGGATGACGAGGGGGATGAGGATGACGCGGTAGATGAGGATGACGCGGTAGATGAGGATGACGCGGTGGATGAGGATGACGCGGTGGATGAGGATGACGAGGGGGATGAGGATGACGAGGTTAATGAGGTTGATGAGGATGGTGAGGTTGATGAGGGTCGTGAGATTAATGAGGATGACGAGGTTGATGAGGATGACAAGGTGAATGAGGTGGATGAAGATGACGAAGTGGATGAGGATGACGAGGGTGATGAGGATGACGAGGGGGATGAGGATGACAAGGTGAATGAGGATGACAAGGTGAATGAGGATGACAAGGTGAATGAGGTGGATGAAGATGACGAGGTGGATGAGGATGACAAGGTGAATGAGGATGACGAGGTTGATGAGGATGACGAGGTTGATGAGGATGGTGAGGTTAATGAGGATGGTGAGGGTCAATGAGGGTCATGAGGTTAATGAGGATGATGAGGGTAAATGAGGATGATGAGGTTCATGAGGATGATGAGGTTCATGAGGATGATGAGGTTAATGAGGATGATGAGGTTAATGAGGATGATGAGGTTAATGAGGATGATGAGGGTGATGGCTACAGGGGCTACGGGAGGAGTAGAGAATAAAATATGCCGCCGGACTTTGAGGGTAAAATGTTGACTCAGCACAAAGCAGAGACAGCGCCAGGATGTACCGCTGTTCTTGAACGCAGCGCAAAACATTCATCAACTAGCAAGACTAAGTTCATGTATCACAGACACAAATGTGACTCTGTATTACAAATGAATAATAACAGCACATGATGAAAAGTACACGAGTTTGATGCGTCAGCACGTGATACCTTTACTAACTTCTTCCAAAAGTCGGACGAGCGACAAAGAAGAGAAGAACGTGAGAAGAGATGAAGAATATAGACAGGAAGCTAGCATAAATATACGCTAACTCCCGTCATTAAGTCTTTTCACCGTCGCTAATTTACCGCTTGGTACCACTCAATTAAAACAACACTAATAGTACATGGTGGGGGGGGGGGGGGGGTGGGAGTAGTGTCTAAAAGGGTCAGGCGATGCTAACACGCTAACACCTCACCATCGTTCTTGCGGCAGCGGTCGCCGTTAGCCAAAACTGCTGGGACGTTAGCAGAAGATGAGAAGAGATCTAGAAGAGCTAGATCTAGAAGAGATAGAATGTTCTCCGCCTTACCTTCCAGGGCGTATTTGACGTCCTGAGCGAAGAGCGTCCACATGACCTCGGCGCTGACTTTTCCCACGTTGAGTTCCTGCGGGAACCTGCCATGGAAACGACGGCAAGTGAAAGAAGTGAAAGCGAAAGTAGAAGAATGCAAAGCCATCAGACTGACTGGTTGATGACGGGCGTGTACGAGTTCTTGTCCTCCTCGATGATGGACACGATGAGCGTGATGAGTTTGGGCCAGAAGTCCAGATTCTGGATGCTGGGGCCTTGCTCCTCTGGTGGGTTCTCCTCCTTCTCCTTCTCCTTTTCTTCTTCAGCATCCTGCTCTTCTTCTCCCTCCTCCTCATTCTCATCCTCTCCTTCTCCCTCTTCCTTCCTCTTTTTTTTCTTCGTTGGCTCAGGCTGTAAGAAGAAGAAGAAGAAGAAGAGGATTTACTGGACCAAGATGGCAGCCGGGTCCCAAGGTGTCATGGGGGTGTTGACTGACAGCTGGCACGGCGGGCTGGAACTGTCTGTTGAAGAGCTCCAGGCAGTTGTTGAAGATGTACTCGTAGGTGGAGTTGAGGCAGGCCTTCACGCAGTCCCGCACCACCATGGACGCCCTGGGGGGGCTCTGCAACTCCAAAACCTGGTGGTGCACCCCAAAGACCAGGGAAACCCATCAGGAAACCGCACCGCACAAGTCTGCCTATGAATTGCCTACCTCTGAAAATGCTAACATCGTTAGTATAATTATGTTAGCATGCTAATGTGCTAACATTAGCATGCTAACACCGAGCATGATGCTACTGTCTGCCTAAGTTCATATAGATATTTGTGAAAATTTGCAAAAAATGCTAGTGTGCTCATGCTAGCGATGCTAACATGCTAATACCGCCATGTTAACACCTAGCACAATTGTGGTAAGTGTTCATATACTGTCAGTGTTTACCCATTAAAATGGCTTAACATGCGACTATACTAATATTAACATGCTAGCTAGCAAGATGTGCTAACATTAGCATGCTAACACCGAGCATGATGCTACTGTCCGCTTAAGTTCATACAGATATTTGTGAAAAATTGCAAAAAATGCTAGTGTGCTCATGCTAGCGATGCTAACATGCTAATACCGCCATGTTAACACCTAGCACAATTGTGCTAAGTGTTCATATACTGTCAGTGTTTACCCATTAAAATGGCTAAACATGCTACTATACTAATATTAACATGCTAGCTAGCAAGATAGATACTTCATTGATCTCCGAGAGACATTCACAATGCTAACATGTTAACACTTAGCATGCTAACACCAAACATGGTAGTGCTCAAAAAATTAGAATGGCTAAAAATTTAACTATGTTAATGTTAGCATGGTAGCATGCTAACACCTATCATGATAGCATTCATACCCATGAAAATGGATAAAAATGCTGCTATGCTAATAATTAATAATTAACATGCTAGCAAGATAGATACTTTATTGTGTGGCTACCTACGAAAATAGCAAAATATGGTAAGCTGGTAAGCTGGTAAGCTAACGTTAGCCTGCAAACAATGCTAGCAGGCTAACGTTATGCTAGGTGTTAACCTAGCATAATTATGTCTTCCTGTGAAAAGAGCAAAAATGCTAGGATGCTAACAATGCTAACATGCTAGTGTTAGTGATCATGGTGTTTGTGTGTCTACCCATGAAAATAGCAAAATATGCTAACATTACTGTTAGCATGGTAGCCTGCTAACACCTACCATAATAATGCCTACCTATGATTGTTAATGTTAGCAGGGTAGCATGCTAACACCAAGCATGACAGCGTTTATATGCAGGAAAACGGCTAAAAATGCTACTATACCAATATTAATATGCTAACGCTAGCATGCTAACAACGCTCGGTGGAGGTAATGACAAATAAAAGGTGGCAAATTGAGTACTTGATGAAAAAAAACAGGTCTACCTTCATCCTGAAGAAGGTGATGCTGGTCAGGAGGTCCACTGTGGACTTGAGATCACCCAGGCGGGGCTTGCTGCTGGCGGGGAAGTTGTTCTGAGAACGCACACGCACGCACGTGTTATTAAGTGTGTAATAATCATATAGAATAATCATATAGAAGGTAAAACAAAAAGAAAGGCGATGGCGCTCCCTCACCCTGTACATGGAGAGGTCGATGCGAAGGGAATTGTGCAGCTGATCCAGAAGTTTGACAAAGCGATCTCTCTGTTGGCAAGGAAACCACAAAATCAAGGACAAATGGACTAATTGGTGATTATTCAAGAATGGAGGATAAATGGTGGCGCAGTACTGAGCTCCAACCAGTGGAGGCGCTGTGGATTCAGCCTGAACAGGTTTTTGCTATTCTGACACTATTTATATGATTATTTTCAGATTTAGCTAATATTGTCATTGTCAATTTAAATTTTTTACCATTTCTTTTTTGATTAATTACTACTTATATGCAAATATGGACATATTCCCAACTTGTAAATAATTTTTTTTGCGGGTGCATCCATTTTTAAATGTTTTTTTGTTTGTTTTTTTTCTTATAAAACTATTTATTATTTTTATTTATTTTTAAATTCTTGTTTTTTGTAGAATTATTATTATTATTATTAATTACCTTATTACATTTTGATACACATTTATTTTACTTGTATACATTTTAAAATATTTATTTCATATACATTTTTCCCAGTATTTGTCATTTTTTAATTTTTATTATATGTTTCTTAGAATTATTTTAAACTTATTTAGTCACTATTCACCTCATTAAAAATTTTTTTTATTTATTTCATTTTTTTCAGTATTTATTTATCAATATTGAAATTGTATTACTTTTGTATTATCCTTATTAAATAAAAAGTCACTACTTATTTAAATTTAATTTGGGTGGTATTTTTCTGTATTTATTTAAAAAAAAATGTTTAAATTATTTTTTCCTATAATTATTCAAACATTATTTAGTATGTACATTATTTAAACATTTTGTGATATTTATTTCATCTATATTTCTGTATTTTTCAGTATTTATTTTCATTTTGTTATAATAACTCCTATATTATTTACTCATATGATTATTGTTCATTTGCTCCAATGTGAATTATTGTATTGTTCTTGCATCACTTTTGATTGGCCGGCCAAAAAAAGGTGGTTGCTTAGCAACAAGGTCGTTATTTCTTTCTTTCTTTTTTTTTTTTTTTTAAACTGGAGGGTTTCCCTCTTTTTTTAAGCCGGGATGAAAGCGCAAACAATGGCGGCGTTACCTGGCAGCGCAGACGGCACCATCTGCCAAATACACAACTTTCACTTCCTGTGTGTGTGTGTGTGTGTGTGTGAGTGTGTGTGTGTGAGTGCACTGTAACACACGAGCAAACATAAGCTCGGTGTGTAAGGAACATACGCTGACAGCCAAGCTGAAGTTTTGGAAAGTAGAGAGAAAAAAAAATCTTGTTGCCATGGCAACCAGCGACATCAAACGGGCTCAATGTTGCGAATGCAAACGCCAAACGTGACCCAACCTGCTACACCGTTTCACTTCTTTTTACACTTGAAACATTTCCACCCTGCCCAAGCCACGCCACTCACCCCGAAGTTGGACGCGGCGAACCTGGCCGGGGCCGAGACGTTGGAGGTGGCCGTGGGGTGCGCGTAGAAGGCGTTGATGTTGGCCAACAATGTGCTCATCACCGCCGGCACGCCTGGCAACATGTACTTGGACGACAGGCAGGAGAAATGTCTGAGGACGCACATGAACGCCGCCGTCATCACGGAAGCCATCTTTCATCTTTTACTTTGTCTTTTACTGCATAAGTGCACACTTGCATAATTTCACTTTGTCTTTTCAGTGCCTTAGTGCACACGTGCATGTCTTTTACTGCAAAAGTGCACACTTGCATACGTACACTTTGTCTTTTCAGTGCATAAGTGCACACTTGCATAATTTCACTTTGTCTTTTCAGTGCCTTAGTGCACACTTGCATACGTACACTTAAGTCTTTCAGTGCATACTTGCATACTTACACTTATGCCTTTTGAGCGCACTCGTGTGTCTTTCAGTGCATAAGTGCACACTTGCATGTCTTTTACTACATAAGTGCACACCTGCATAATTTCACTTTGACTTTTCAGTGCATAAGTGCACTCTTGCATAATTTCACTTTGCCTTTTCAGTGCATAAGTGCACACTTGCATAATTTCACTTTGTCTTTTCAGTGCCTAAGTGCACACTTGCATAATTTCACTTTGTCTTTTCAGTGCCTTAGTGCACACTTGCATACGTACACTTAAGTCTTTCAGTGCATACTTGCATACTTACACTTACGCCTTTTGAGCGCACTCGTGTGTCTTTCAGTGCATAAGTGCACACTTGCATGTCTTTTACTACATAAGTGCACACCTGCATAATTTCACTTTGACTTTTCAGTGCATAAGTGCACTCTTGCATAATTTCACTTTGCCTTTTCAGTGCATAAGTGCACACTTGCATAATTTCACTTTGTCTTTTCAGTGCCTAAGTGCACACTTGCATAATTTCACTTTGTCTTTTCAGTGCCTTAGTGCACACTTGCATACGTACACTTAAGTCTTTCAGTGCATACTTGCATACTTACACTTACGCCTTTTGAGCGCACTCGTGTGTCTTTTAGTGCATAAGTGCACACTTGCATGTCTTTTACTACATAAGTGCACACTTGCATAATTTCACTTTGTCTTTTCAGTGCCTTAGTGCACACTTGCATACGTACACTTAAGTCTTTCAGTGCATACTTGCATACTTACACTTACGCCTTTTGAGCGCACTCGTGTGTCTTTTAGTGCATAAGTGCACACTTGCATGTCTTTTACTACATAAGTGCACACCTGCACAATTTCACTTTGTCTTTTCAGTGCATAAGTGCACACTTGCATAATTTCACTTTGTCTTTTCAGTGCCTTAGTGCACACTTGCATACGTACACTTAAGTCTTTCAGTGCATACTTGCATACTTACACTTACGCCTTTTGAGCGCACTCGTGTGTCTTTCAGTGCATAAGTGCACACTTGCATGTCTTTTACTACATAAGTGCACACCTGCATAATTTCACTTTGACTTTTCAGTGCATAAGTGCACACTTGCATAATTTCACTTTGCCTTTTCAGTGCATAAGTGCACACTTGCATAATTTCACTGTCTTTTCAGTGCACACTTGCACGTCTTTTAGTGCATAAGTGCACACTTGCATACTTACACTTAAGTCTTTCAGTGCATAAATATAATTTTGCATGTCTTTCGGTGCGCAAGTGCACACTTGCATACTTACACTTACGCCTTTTGAGCGCACTTGTGTGTCTTTCAGCACATAAGTGCACACTTGCATGTCTTTTATGGCATAAGTGCACACTTGCATAATTTCACTTTTGTCTGTACTTATACTTATCTAGTCTGTTGAGTGCATAAGTGCGTTCCATAAGACCAAGAGAACGTCATCATTTCCAAGACCATGCCTGTCATAGCTCATGGCAGCCCCGCCCACCGAACATCTCTCCCACACTTCCTGTCCGTCTGGCGCGTGTATGTTTACGTACGTCATGGCCTGGTAGATGGGCTCCACGCCGTACCGCATGGCGAACTCGTCCACCACGTCCTGCTGCACCTCGTCAAAGTAAACCTTCCAGGCGTCGTCGCTCTGCGCCGAGGGGATCTTCACCACGCCGCCCCCCTCCACGTCCGTCACGTAGTGGAAGACGTTCTGCGACGACACCAGTCACGTTAGCGCGTTGCCACGTACGGCCGGCCGAAAGAGATGCTTTGCGGTTACCTCGTGGAGGCACGTGTACTGCACGTGGTACGGCGCCACCTTTTCCTCTCCTTCGATCTCCACGCTGATCTGAAGGCGAATGGCGCCCGAAACCGCCGACTTGTCGGTTCTCTTCTCTGGAAGCGTCCACAAAAAAAAACACACACAGCAAACCGCAGGTAAAAACTTTGTATACTATCGTAACCATGGCGACAGAGGTCACCGCCGGTGATTGTTAAGGCAAAGTGCTATACTATTTTGATTTTTATATATTTTATTTTATTAATATTTTAATACATTTGTAATTATATTATGATGTATAGATTTTCATTTTTGTCATTTAAATTTTTTTTAGTATTTATTATTATTAAAGTACTTACACTGACATATTTTTAAAAATAAATAAAAATTATTGGTAATTTGGATTTTTATTCACTTATTATTTATTATTATTAGTTAAAATTAATATATAATAAAATTACATTTATATGTGTATATATATATATATATAACATTTTATGTCAAGAATATATAATTAGTTTAATTAATTATAATTATTTCCATTAATCATTCAACATATTACATTTTAACATTCTATTCATTTATTTTATGATTTAATATATATGTTAATATATTTACATTGCATTTCTGAATATGTTTGTATTTATCTTTTGAAATTTTTTTACATTAAAAAATGTAGTTATTTAAATTAAATTCTCAATATTCATATTTTTATTTAAATTATACATTATTCATTATTTTTTAATTTGATTTTTATTAATTATTTTATATATTATTTATATATTATATTTACATAATTATATAAAATGTTAGTTCAAGTATTTTCTATTCTAATTATTAATATTCTAAAATATAGAAAAATATATGAATGATTAAAATGATAGAGCATATCATAACTTAATATTATCAATTAATTAATATATGAATAAATATGATATTATTTCACTAAATATATGATATAAATGTCTTTTTTATATTCATTTATTTGAATAAAATGTTATGAATATATTTGTAATTAATTTATATGACATATCAAATTAATAATGAATGACATATTTATAGGGTCCAGTTGAATAGATTTATGAATATGAATATTTATTTATATGAATATTTATGAATATTTTCTAATATTAGTTGTAATCCACGCCTCCATGGCTCTCACGTGAGACGTCATTGTCTCAGCTGTACCTAATGAAGCGACCCGTCCACATTCATCCATGTGCCCAGGTCACCATGGCAACCCACACAAACACCAGCAAAGCAAACCAGCGTGGTCCGGGCGTACCCAGGTTGTACCAGACGTCCATCTCCCCGCTGAGGGTTCGGACCTCGATGATGCTCTGGCCCAGGAAGTCGTCCGACTCCCTCTTCAAGCGCTGCTTCACCCTGGACTTGATGTCGTCGTCCTCGTCCCAAACGCGGAGCTTGACGCGGTCCGACGAGTTGTGGCACTCGCTGTCGGAGACGTGACAAGTGGTCACACGGCGCACAGGGGACACGGGACGCGGGCGGGTACCGGGACTTACAAGCTGAACTTCTCCTCCCAGACCGGGTTCAGGTTGCCGTAGATGGTCTTGGTCCGCTTCTTGGTCTTGCCCACCTGGATGGTGACGTACGGGTCGCTGGAACCAGTCCTGTCCTTGGCCTGGAGACCCTGGGCGCTCACCACTGGCACGCACACGCAGGGAGAACACCGACGTGCTAATTACGTTAGCACAACAAACACCTACTCTTGGTTATGCTAAGGGATGCTAACACTTGACATTCCATGCCTTTATGCAACACACCATGCACACTCCACATTTGCAGCTAATCATTTCAACCGCAGTTTTAGTTGTTGAAAACTTGTTTCCGGAAATGCTAATTTGATTTAGCTTTGCTAAAGTGCTTCCCAAAATGGCAGTCTTTTGACTTTTGCTAACATGTTTCCTGAAATGCTAATTTGATATAGTTTTGCTAATGTGTTTCCCAAAATGGCAGTCTTTTGACTATTGCTAACATGTTTCCTGAGATGCTAATTTGTTTGCTAGTTTTGTTAGCATGTTTCCTGAAATGTACATTTGTTTAGTCTTGTGTAAACATGTTTCCTGAAATGCTAATCAGTTTTGAGTTGTTGCAAACTTGTTTCCAGAAATGCTAATTTGATTTAGCTTTGCTAATGTGTTTCCCAAAATGGCAGTCTTTTGACTTTTGCTAACATGTTTCCTGAAATGCTAATTTGTTTGCCAGTTTTGTTAGCGTATTTCCTGAAATTTCTTTAGCGTTTGGTTAGCGTGTTTCCAGTAATGCTAATTTGATATCGTTTTGCTAATGTGTTTCCTGAAATGCTAAACGGTTTTGAGTTGTTCCAAACTTGTATCCAGAAATGCTAATTTGATTTAGTTTTGCTAATGTGTCTTTTGACTTTTGCTAACATGTTTCCTGAGATGCTAATTTGTTTGCCAGTTTTGTTAGCGTATTTCCTGAAATTGATTTCGCGTTTGGTTAGCGTGTTTTCAGTAATGCTAATTTGATATTGTTTTGCTAATGTGTTTCCTGAAATGCTAAATGGTTTTGAGTTGTTGCAAACTTGTTTCCGGAAATGCTAATTTGATTTAGCTTTGCTAAAGTGCTTCCCAAAATGGCAGTCTTTTGACTTTTGCTAACATGTTTCCTGAAATGCTAATTTCCTTTGAGTTTTTTTCGCGTATTATTAGGTTCCTGAAGTGACACTTTCTTTCGCGTTTTGGTTAGCATGTTTCCAGTAATGCTAATTTGATATAGTTTTGCTAATGTGTTTCCCAAAATGGCAGTCTTTTGACTTTTGCTAACATGTTTCCTGAAATGCTAATTTGTTTGCCAGTTTTGTTAGCGTATTTCCTGAAATTCCTTTCACGTTTGGTTAGCGTGTTTCCAGTAATGCTAATTTGATATCGTTTTGCTAATGTGTTTCCTGAAACGCTAAACGGTTTTGAGTTGTTCCAAACTTGTATCCAGAAATGCTAAATTGATTTCGTTTTGCTAATGTGTTTCCTGAGATGCTAATTTGTTTGTCAGTTTTGTTAGCATATTTCCTGAAATGTACATTTGTTTAGTCTTTTGTAAACATGTTACCTGCTAATGCTAATTTCCTTTGAGTTGTTTCGCGTATTGTTAGGTTCCTGAAGTGCCAATTTCTTTTGCGTTTGGTTAGCATGTTTCCAGGAATGCTAATTTGATACAGTTTTGCTAACGTGTTTCCTGAAATGCTAATTTCCTTTGAGTTTTTTTCGCATATTATTAGGTTCCTGAAGTGACACTTTCTTTCGCGTTTTGGTTAGCATGTTTCCAGTAATGCTAATTTGATATAGTTTTGCTAATGTGTTTCCCAAAATGGCAGTCTTTTGACTTTTGCTAACATGTTTCCTGAAATGCTAATTTGTTTGCTCGTTTTGTTAGCATGTTTCCTGAAATGCTAATCAGTTTTGAGTTGTTGCAAACTTGTTTCCAGAAATGCTAATTTGATTTAGCTTTGCTAAAGTGCTTCCCAAAATGGCAGTCTTTTGACTTTTGCTAACATGTTTCCTGAAATGCTAATTTGTTTGCCAGTTTTGTTAGCGTATTTCCTGAAATTTATTTCGTGTTTGGTTAGCGTGTTTCCAGTAATGCTAATTTGATTTCGTTTTGCTAATGTGTTTCCTGAGATGCTAATTTGTTTGTCAGTTTTGTTAGCATATTTCCTGAAATGTACATTTGTTTAGTCTTTTGTAAACATGTTACCTGCTAATGCTAATTTCCTTTGAGTTGTTTCGCGTATTGTTAGGTTCCTGAAGTGCCAATTTCTTTTGCGTTTGGTTAGCATGTTTCCAGAAATGCTAATTTGATACAGTTTTGCTAACGTGTTTCCTGAAATGCTAATTTCCTTTGAGTTTTTTCGCGTATTATTAGGTTCCTGAAGTGCCACTTTCTTTCGCGTTTTGGTTAGCATGTTTCCAGTAATGCTAATTTGATATAGTTTTGCTAATGTGTTTCCCAAAATGGCAGTCTTTTGACTTTTGCTAACAAGTTTCCTGAGATGCTAATTTGTTTGCCAGTTTTGTTAGCGTATTTCCTGAAATTTCTTTCGTGTTTGGTTAGCGAGTTTCCAGTAATGCTAATTTGATATTGTTTTGCTAATGTGTTTCCTGAAATGCTAAACGGTTTTGAGTTGTTCCAAACTTGTATCCAGAAATGCTAAATTTAGTTTTGCTAATGTGTTTCCTGAGATGCTAATTTGTTTGTCAGTTTTGTTAGCATATTTCCTGAAATGTACATTTGTTTAGTCTTTTGTAAACATGTTACCTGCTAATGCTAATTTCCTTTGAGTTGTTTCGCGTATTGTTCGGTTCCTGAAGTGCCACTTGATTTCGCGTTTGGTTAGCATGTTTCCAGGAATGCTAATTTGATACAGTTTTGCTAACGTGTTTCCTGAAATGCTAATTTCCTTTGAGTTTTTTCGCGTTTTGTAAGGTTCCTGAAATGCCATTTTCTTTCGCGTTTGGTTAGCGTGTTTCCAGAAATGCTAATTTGATTTAGTTTTGCTAATGTGTCTTTTGACTTTTGCTAACATGTTTCCTGAAATGCTCATTTATTTTGAGTTTTGTTAGCATGCTTCCTGAGATGCTACTTTGTAACCAAAATGCTGTCTGCACCACATCAGACAGATGTAGCGTGTTTGTAGCGCTAGCCGGACGAGCAGGCTAAAGGCTTGATGATGTCCTTCTATGATGATTGATTAGCGGTGAGTTGACATTCATGCTAGCCTTTCAAACGTATTTCCGATGCGTTTCTAACTAGCATGCCGCACTCGAGCAGCAGGACTCACGGATGATCTCAGCATGAATGAAATTTCAAAAAGCGCGAGCCCGACTGATGTCTCCTCCTTGACAAGGTGTGATGGTTGCCATGGCAACGCCGCTGTCGCCACACGGGACCGTGTGTCTGGTCGCTTTGGTAACGCCGACTCTGGCGGATTCTCGGAAGGCAGCGAGTCTGTCTTTTGTATTTTGTTAGCTTCCTGAAATGCTAATTCATTTCAATTTTTGTTAAGGTCTTTCCTGACATGCTAACTGTCCAGGTTTTGTTAACGTGTTTCCTGGAATGCTAATTTGTTTTGTATTTTGTTAGCTTATTGAAATGCTAATTTAATTAGAGTTTTGCTAACGTGTTTCGTGACATGCTAACTTTCCAGGTTTTGTTAACGTGTTTCCTGAAATGCTAATTTGTTTTGTATTTTGTTAGCTTCCTGAAATGCTAATTCATTTTAAGTTTTGCTGACGTGTTTCGTGACATGCTAACGTTTTTCCTGACATGCTAACTTTCCAGGTTTTGTTAACATGTTTCCTGGAATGCTAATTTGTTTTGTATTTTGTTAGCTTATTGAAATGCTCATTTACTTAGAGTTTTGCTAACGTGTTTCCTGACATGCTAACTTTCCAGGTTTTTATTAACATGTTTCCTGACATGCTAATTCATTTCAAGTTTTGTTAATGTCTTTCCGGACATGCTAACTTTCCAAGTTTTGCTAACGTGTTTCCTGACATGCTAATTTGTTTTGTATTTTGTTATCTTCTTGAAATGCTAATTTAATTAGAGTTTTGCTAACGTGTTTCGTGACATGCTAACTTTCCAGGTTTTGTTAACGTGTTTCCTGACATGCTAATTTTTTTCAAGTTTTGTTACTGTCTTTCCTGACATGCTAACTTTCCAGGTTTTGCTAACGTGTTTCCTGACATGCTAACTTTTCAAGTTTTGTTAACGTGTTTCCTGAAATGCTAATTTATTTCAAGTTTTGTTAAGGTCTTTCCTGACATGCTAACTTTCCAGGTTTTGCTAACGTGTTTCCTGGAATGCTAATTTGTTTTGTATTTTGTTAGCTTCTAGAAATGCTAATTTACTTAGAGTGTTGCTAACGTGTTTCCTGACATGCTAACTTTCCAAGTTTTGCTAACGTGTTTCCTGAAATGCTAATTCATTAAGTTTTGCTGACGTGTTTCGTGACATGCTAACGTGTTTCCTGACATGCTAATTTTTTTCAAGTTTTGTTAATGTCTTTCCGGACATGCTAACTTTCCAGGTTTTGTTAACGTGTTTCCTAGAATGCTAATTTGTTTTGTATTTTGTTAGCTTATTGAAATGCTAATTTACTTAGAGTTTTGCTAACATGTTTCGTGACATGCTAACTTTCCAGGTTTTGTTAACGTGTTTCCTGAAATGCTAATTCATTTCCAGGTTTGCTGACGTGTTTCGTGACATGCTAACGTGTTTTCTGACATGCCAACTTTCCAAGTTTTGCTAACGTGTTTCCCGACATGCTAATTTTTTTCAAGTTTTGTTAATGTCTTTCCTGACATGCTAACTTTCCAGGTTTTGTTAACGTGTTTCCTGGAATGCTAATTTGTTTTGTATTTTGTTAGCTTCTTGAAATGCTAATTTACTTAGAGTTTTGCTAACGTGTTTCATGACATGCTAACTTTCCAGGTTTTGTTAACATGTTTCCTGACATGCTAACTTTCCAGGTTTTGTTAACGTGTTTCCTGAAATGCTAATTCATTTTAAGTTTTGCTGACGTGTTTCGTGACATGCTAACGTGTTTCCTGACATGCTAACTTTCCAGGTTTTTATTAACATGTTTCCTGACATGCTAATTTTTTTCAAGTTTTGTTAATGTCTTTCCTGACATGCTAACTTTCCAGGTTTTGTTAACGTGTTTCCTGGAATGCTAATTTGTTTTGTATTTTGTTAGCTTCCTGAAATGCTAATTTACTTAGAGTTTTGCTAACATGTTTCCTGACATGCTAACTTTCCAAGTTTTGCTAACGTGTTTCCTGACATGCTAATTTTTTTCAAGTTTTGTTAATGTATTTCCTGACATGCTAACTTTCCAGGTTTTGTTAGCGTGTTTCCTGGAATGCTAATTTGTTTTGTATTTTGTTAGCTTATTGAAATGCTAATTTACTTAGAGTTTTGCTAACGTGTTTCGTGACATGCTAACTTTCCAGGTTTTGTTAACATGTTTCCTGACATGCTAACTTTCCAGGTTTTGTTAACGTGTTTCCTGGAATGCTAATTTGTTTTGTATTTTGTTAGCTTCCTGAAATGCTAATTTACTTAGAGTTTTGCTAACGTGTTTCCTGACATGCTAACTTTCCAAGTTTTGCCAACGTGTTTCCTGACATGCTAATTTTTTTCAAGTTTTGCTAACGTGTTTCGTGACATGCTAACTTTCCAGGTTTTGTTAACGTGTTTCCTGAAATGCTAATTCATTTTAAGTTTTGCTGACGTGTTTCGTGACATGCTAACGTGTTTCCTGACATGCTAACTTTCCAGGTTTTTATTAACATGTTTCCTGACATGCTAATTTTTTTCAAGTTTTGTTAATGTCTCAACTGACATGCTAACTTTCCAGGTTTCCTGGAATGCTAATTTGTTTTGTATTTTGTTAGCTTATTGAAATGCTAATTTACTTAGAGTTTTGCCAACGTGTTTCGTGACATGCTAACTTTCCTAATTTTGTCAACGTGTTTTCTAAAATGCTAATTTGTTTTGTATTTTGTTAGCTTCCTGAAATGCTAATTTACTTAGAGTTTTGCTAACGTGTTTCGTGACATGCTAACTTTCCAAATTTTGTTAACGTGTTTCCTAAAATGCTAATTTGTATTTTGTTAGCTTCCTGAAATGCTAATTTACTTAGAGTTTTGCGAACATGTTCCGTGACATGCTAACTTTCCAAGTTTTGTTACCGTGTTTCCTAAAAATCTAATTAGTTTCAAGTTAGGCTAACGTGTTTCCTGACATGCTAGTTAGTTTGGAGCTAGTCAACATGTTGCCGATTTTAAGATGTTCTACACCATCTCCGTGGAGAAGTCCCCTACCGTTGATGGTGATCCGGGCCGACCACTTGGAGGTTCCGTCCAGCACGTTCTGCTTGATGTTCTTCATGTGCTGGCCGTGGAGCATCCTGGTGACGTTGAAGACCCGGCGGATCTCCTCAAATATCTCCGGCTTGTTCCTCTCGCGTATCTTCATCCTGTCCTTCATAGCCGTGATGATGTGCTGCGTTCGGTCCTCCGCTCCTGTCTTGGAGCTCTTCTCCGCCGCTCCTGAGGAAGACGGAGGTAGGGTGAAGACGTTTTTTTCATCGTTGTGACCAGGCGTCGTGATCCCATCAACTTAACCTTTAACCTTGACCTCCACTCAAGAAACAATCACGTTGAAATTTAAAAAATGGGGGTTTTGGGACCCCCCCTCCCCTTCTTACTCATTTCCTTAACAGGACACCTTCAGAAAAATTCTCTAAAATTATCTTTGGACATACATATAATATGTCGATAATAATATATATATCTATAATATGTCTCATGTTTCAAAAAATGTTACGCAAAAACATACATTAAAAAAATGTATGCAAAAAATAAAGACTGTAATAAAAGAACAAAATAAATACTAAATAAGAAATATTTAAATAAGTTTACAAAATAATAAAAATTAAAATTAAAAAAGTAAAATTACTTAAATAGGTGTACAATTTTTAAAAAATAAATATGAACAATTTATAAATAAAAACAAATAAATAAACAAAATAAATAAAAACAGACCTAAAACCATAGAAATAATAAAAACTAAAGTTTAAGAAAATTACGATGTTAAATGATTTTTAGAAACTGTAATTTTTAAAAATAAATAAAAAAATATTAAAATAGAAAAAATCCTACAAAATAAAAAATAACTTAAAAGTGTAGAAAATAATGAATAAAAGTGTTAACTGATTTAAGTAAGTGTACAAAATAATTACAATACTTCCACATATAAATTACGTGTAAAAGTATAAAAATGACCAAAATAAAAGCATAAAAAAATAATAAAATATATAAATATTTATTGTAATAATAACTACAAATAATAAAGAACAAAAACAAATAATTAAATGACTTAAGTGTAAAAATACAAACACATAAAAAGTAAAAGAATAATTTAAAAAATTACCAAAATCGCTTAAAAGCATGACGAAAGAATAATAAATAATAATAATAATAATAATAATAATATTTAAATGACTTAAGTGTAAAAATACAAACACATAAAAAGTAAAAGAATAATTAAGAAAAAATACCAAAATCCCTTAAAAGCATGACAAAATAATAAATAATAATAATAATAATAATAATAATAATAATAATATTTAAATGACTTAAGTGTAAAAATACAAACACATAAAAAGTAAAAGAATAATTTAAAAAATTACCAAAATCCCTTAAAAGCATGACAAAAGAATAATAAATAATAATAATAATAATAATAATAATATTTAAATGACTTAAGTGTAAAAATACAAACACATAAAAAGTAAAAGAATAATTAAAAAAAATACCAAAATCCCTTAAAAGCATGACAAAAGAATAATAAATAATAATAATAATAATATTTAAATGACTTAAGTGTAAAAATACAAACACATAAAAAGTAAAAGAATAATTTAAAAAATTACCAAAATCGCTTTAAAGCATGATGAAAGAATAATAATAAATAATAATAATAATAATATTTAAATGACTTAAGTGTAAAAATACAAACACATAAAAAGTAAAAGAATAATTTTAAAAAAATACCAAAATCCCTTAAAAGCATGACAAAATAATAATAAATAATAATAAAAGTAATAAAAGCCTAAAACTAATAAAAAGAAATAAATATTCTGCCGGGGGGGGGGGGGTGGCGTGACCCCTTGAAACTCACTCTGCAGGCAATCGGCATTGAGCAGCTCCTGGCACTTCTCGTGAACTTTGACCCCGCACTCGGCACAGCGCATGCCTTGCCGGGCGATGCCCCACAGCAGGCCCTCGCACTCGTAGCAGTAGGTGGGCGTGGTGGCCGTCCACACCTCCAAATGGTGCGGCGTGGTGCAGGAGATTGGGTAGATGAGCGCCTGCAGCGTCTTCTTGTACACGTGGCTCTTCTGCGGAGACAGCGAGAGAGCGTTTCAAACGCTCCAACGGGTCAAAAACGGCGGAAACGCGGCGGACTCACAAGATCCTCGTCCTTCAGGGACGCCCGCGTGGCCAACGTGTGGGACAGGCCGGCCTTCCTGGACTGGATCATAGTCTGACGGGACACAGGCGGGACACGTTCAACACGTTTCTCTCGTATCCGCGACATCTTCGAGTGGCTCTTCGCTCAACCTCTTCTCCGCTTTTTTACACTTATCGAAAGAACAAAGCGTCCGCAACATCCTGATGCTACGTTCTTTACAGGCGATGGTTTTGGAGTTGGACACATACACGACGCCGGGGGGGGGGGGGGGGGGGGGGGGGGGGGCAAGCTCTCCAAAGTCTTTCCAACTTCAAGAAAAAACTGCATTGCAGCTTTGAGCGAAAAAGCCAATTGCTAGCATCAATTTCTCTCTTTTTTCCCTCGTTTTTGCTATTTTTTTACCCCCAAATATTTCATCTTTTTTCTCATATAATCTTTGGAATTTTGCTCTTTGGAATATTGTGATTTAATTCTCATAATATTTGGATTTTATTCCCATAATATTAATTTTTTTTCCCCAAGCAATGTTAATTTGCTCAAAATTACAAATGTATTTTGTTTTGTTTTTCTCATAATATGATTTTAATAAAAGCACAAACATTTATCAAAGTAAATAAAAATTAAAAAAAATACAAATCAAAAAATATTATAAATAAAAGTGTATGAAAGCATTTAAATAAATAATGCAAGTGTTTTAAAAATGACTTCAATAAAGTAAAATAAATAATACAAATAAAATAGTAAACAATAAATAATAAAAAATAGTATAAATTCTAAATATAAATAAATATATGAATAGATATCTAAATAAAGAATAATAATTAATAATCATAATAATAATAGTAATAATAATAATAATCATAACAATAACAATAATAATAAAACAAAAAATAAAATAATAAATAATAAAAAATAGTATAAATTCTAAATATAAATAAATATATAAATAGATAACTAAATAAAGAATAATAATTAATAATCATAATAATAGTAATAATAATATAATCATAACAATAACAATAATAATAATAATAAAACAAAAAATAAAATAATAAATAATAAAAAATAGTATAAATTCTAAATATAAATATATAAATAGATAACTAAATAAAGAATAATAATTAATAATCATAATAATAATAGTAATAATAATAAGCATAACAATAATAATAATAAAACAAAAAATAAAATAATAATAAATAATAAAAAATAGTATGAATCTTAAATATAAATAAATATATAAATAAACAAATAATAATAATAAAATGAATACATACAAATAATAAACAATTTTTACTTCTGGCATTAGAGAAAAATAAGGCGGTGGTAGTGTGACGGTCTGGGGCTCAGGAAGGTGGCTAACACTTTTTCACTGTTTTTATAATCTAATTAGCAATGCGTAATCATCTATGATCATTTATTAGCCTCGACATATATCATTTCATATGATGTATGTATATTATTAGCGTGTAGGTAGGTCCAGTCTTTCGGGACACCCTGTACCTACGGATGACGGAGTGCCAGGAGGTTTGCTGGTGGAAAAAGCATGGAGGTTGGAGGTGTTGTTTTTTTTTTTTTAAACCATCCCTGCCAGGGTTAAAGTCTTTGTAAACAT
This sequence comes from Doryrhamphus excisus, assembly GCF_030265055.1. Taxonomy (NCBI): domain Eukaryota; kingdom Metazoa; phylum Chordata; class Actinopteri; order Syngnathiformes; family Syngnathidae; genus Doryrhamphus; species Doryrhamphus excisus. The sequence continues at coordinate 25,618,895 of NC_080469.1, read as the reverse complement.
TTCAAAATGAAAGGATGTGTTGGAGCTCATCCCACATTCAAAACAATACTTTACTCACCATGGCCTGGGAGCAGGAGAGGAGGCGGACGAGGAGGAAGAAAAGAAAGAAAGAAAAGGTTGGAGGTTACCAACCAGCTTTAGCGGAGGAGCAGGAAGTAGGTACTTAGGTACCGTGTATGTACTACATCATGTACTACATCATGACAAATACTACTAAATGATTTAGAATGAATTAGAGTCGGGTTCCCTAAAGCCCCCCCGTCACCTTAAGCACGGATCAAGCAGAACCGGACCATACGGAAAAATTTCCAACCTGACCGGGACCCAACCTGGGATATTTTTTGTTATTCTTGTAATATATATATATATATATATATATATATATATATATATATATATTTAATATATTTAATATATTTAATATATATATTTAATATATTTAATATAATATATATATTTATTTTTTATAAATATATATATATATTTTTATTTTATAAATATATATATTTTTCACTTTATTTTCATTATCATAACCTTTTCTCCAACCGAATAAAAAAAATTCCCTTTTATATATTTCAAGTCTGTTACTAAAATGACCCCCCTCATAATATTCATAGTATATTTTAATAATATATAATATAATAATATATATAATAAATATTTTTTTTTAGATTGCAGCTTTTTTACTCTTCATATTTTGACTTGATTCTTGTAAAATTACTGCAGATTTGTTCATTTTTGCTATTTTTTCCAATTGTAAAAAATATATACTTTTGTTGTAAATTTTAATACTTTTCTTATATTTTATAATAATAATAATAATTTATAATATAAATATAATAATATATATATATAATAATATTTCTTTTTTTTAGATTGCAGCTTTTTTACTCTTCATATTTTGACTTGATTCTTGTAAAATTACTGCGGATTTGTTCATTTTTGCTATTTTTTCCAATTGTAAAAAATATATATTTTTGTTGTAAATTTTTAATACTTTTCTTATAATATTTTATAATAATAATAATAATTTATAATGTATATATAATAAATAATATATATATATATATAATATTTCTTTTTTTTAGATTGCAGCTTTTTTACTCTTCATATTTTGACTTGATTCTTGTAAAATTACTGCGGAGATGTTCATTTTTGCTATTTTTTCCAATTGTAAAAAATATATACTTTTGCTGTAAATTTTTAATACTTATAATATTTTATAATAATTTATAATATATATATTTATAATATTTTTAATACTTATATGGGAATAAATTAAAATATTACAACTGTTCCCCAACCTCTTTAAATAAAAATGTTTCCTTTAATATTTCTACTCTATGCTACTAAAATTTCCTCCTAATATTACAACTTTATTAAAAAAATATTTGTCATTTTTTTCTAGTTAGGATACAGCTTTTTTCTCGTCATATTTTGACATTATTCTTGTAAAATCCACGGTAAAATGGATGTACACAATAGCAAGACGTATACATTAACGACATCTAATGGACGATATATGATGTATTGTGTAAAACTACCACAGGAACCCCGTCAAATTAAAAGCCTTCAATGAATACGAAGCCACCATCCACCAGTACGAGCCTGCACTTTGTTTTGTACAAACAATATTATTTACGTCGCGGTTTGCTAGCATGAATTCAATTGAGATTGTGTGCAGCAAATATGGCCGTTAGCATTGAATGTTTGCGTCTCTGTTATTCAAGCTAGTCTATGGTAACATTCCCATTATTACATAAGAAGCAGGGGCAAAGGTTGTGACAGACGCTAACTCACCAGCTCGCTAACGAGGGGGATGGGGCGCCGCTTGCGGAGATTGGGCATGCTGTCGATGCCGAACGGTGCGTTTCCGCTACACATAAACACACAGATCAGTCACTAAATGCGTCAGGGTGGGTTTAGCGTAGCATCTGATACGTAGCGCGAGGCGTTCGCTGACCCTGGTTTGGCCCACGGCTGCTTGCTGGGGTCGCCGTCCTGGTCTTGGCCCTGAAAGGGGGGGGGGGGGGTGAAAGGTGACAGATTTCAAAGCAGATATGATTTCTTACAATTGATGCACAGGATAGAAGTAAACAGTGTGAGGGGGGCGGGGGCAGGGGGCGGGGGCGGCGGATGGGGGCGGTTGGGGGGTCGGGGTTGGTTGAGTTTCAGCACATGCCAAAATCCGGCATATTGACATTAATGCTATGCTATGCTATGCTAACATGCACCCTTATCAATATGGACCAATGCTAGACCTAATCCAATAAATCATGAGTCATGTGATGTTGGGAATGTTGGGAGGCAGAGGAACCTGATCTCCAACTTGGCTTCCATCTGTGACACAGCACAAGAGACACAGGACAAGATCATTGTGGTTCTTCGGGACTCTCCGAACACAACACAATGGTTTCAGGTTTCATGTACTACCTGCTTCCGGGTCCTCCTGAGACGGGGCGGACACGCTGCCGAGGTTGCGCCTCATCTCCCGCTTCTCTCGTAGAATCTGCTGGAAGCTCCTCAAGCACTTCAGGTCGCACTCGTTCATCTGGCTGACCTCCGCGGATCCCCCTTGCTCCGGAGCAGGTTCAGCCAGGACGGAGGCGGACAGGGACTCTGTGGTGGTGCCCTGAGACAGCTCCGTCCTGGTGTTCTCATGCGGTGGCCAGACCTCTACAACGTCAGCGTGATGTTGGGATGTCATGTCGTCAGGTGGAAGTGATTCCCGACCGGTGAAGACGAGGTTTTCCTCCGGACCGGGAGGGATCATTTCCAAACTGGGATAGTGTTGGCTTACGGCTGCAAACTCCAAGGCGGAGGTTTCTTCAAAGGAAAAGTGGGATTTCTCCACAGGAACGTTTTGGCTAACGAGATCCCAGCTGAAAGATTTTGTGGGCAAGTCGGATGTAGGAATGTCACAGAACGCCGACACTTCAAAGTCCGTTTCATGTTCAGGATCGTGGTCGTCCGGTACTTCCAGTTTGCGCAAAGCTCCTCGCAACGCAGAGCTGAAATCCGAAACGGCTCGGCTTATGCGGCGAACGTTGAAACTCGGTTGGATATCCGATCTAGCGGGAGGATAAGGGACTTGGTTTCGGTATCTGGATTCAGTCCCAGGGGTTAAGGTTTTTTCACTACTACACCTCGATGCCTCGCTCCACGGGACCGCCGCGGAGTCTTGATAGGCGAAGGGACTCTCCTGATAACTACCAACACCCCAGTCGTTTGATCGGCCGTAGTCAAATCCATTTGACGTTCCGTAGTGTCCGTCGAATGAATGGTAACCCGAGGTTTTGGGGTAGGAACAGTCGGAGTATGCCGTCGTGGGAATCCCTGACTGGGACCGAGTCCGCCGCGTCTGCCACTCCTCCCTTCGTGATGTCCTGCCGGATGAGTCGTACCGCCGTACGGAGCGATGCTCCAAGCTCCTGGACGAGCACTGTGCCGGCGTTCCGTAGTGATCCCAAGCAGCTGCTCCATCGAAGCAAGTCTCGGATTTATGATCCGCCCGGTAAGAATGTTCCCCATCCCACAGACGCTCTCCAGCGGTCCGATGTAGTGCTTTGGTGGTAGTCCAGCGGTCCTCTGCACTAGCAGCAACTTCCTGTGTCCTTTCACGACAGGATGCCGGTCCGTCTAAATCCGATTCCGACTTGGAGCTTTGAGAGGACAAGGAACTGGTGCTCAGACAGTCTGGGCAGTCCCGCCTCTCCTGGGATCTGAAGCTAAGCTTTCTGGTCAGGGCGCCTTCTGGGATGTCTGAGCTGATGTCGGAAGTATCCTCCAGGTCCTCCAGGTCCTGATGATTGACCGACTCGGCGACTGGGGACACGGTGTAGTCTTCCGCTCTTGGAGGTCGGAATTCTCTGCGGACGCCACGTCGCGCTTTGCACGCCTCGGGAAAATTATCGGAAGAAGACTTTGGTGCCGTACTACCTAAACTGCCATGGACGCTAGCGGGCCTCCTGCGAGGCGAGGAGCCATCTAGGCAAGCTTCCCCGGACCAGGTACCCGCACCTGATCCACCCTTGCTGCTAGACCGGATACCTTCTATCTCCAGCAGGACGGCGTCCACGCAGGAGGACACTTCCTCAACGGAGCCCTTAACCGAGGTCAGATAATCCCTGAGATCTGAGATTTCCTCCTGGATTTTGTTGATGCCCCTCAGCTCTTTGAGGATGTGCTCGATGATGGCACTGGACTCCTCCTCTCCCAGATGTCCTTCCCCTTCCTCCGCCGGCGGTCCCGGCAGAGGTGCGTTAAAGTCGTAGTCCAGGGTGTCCCCGGCAGAGTAAGGTCTCTTGGGCCGGACCCGCGGTGCGGCAGAGTCCCTTCCTCCTGGTCTGTCAAACGTAACCCCGTTCTTATCCGGTCCGGCTGAGCTGGAGCGCGTGGCGGCTCGAGTCAGCTCTGGCGATAACGGCACTAAACCCTCGAAGGAGATACGCTTCCGATTGGCGGGGGATTTGCTACTTTTGCGTTGCAACGTGCAGGGAATTCTTAGACATCCTTCCCGATTCAGCTCGACTTCTCCGACACGCGATGGTCCTGGTGGTTCTCCGTCTTCTTTTCCATTGGGCAACATCGAAGAGGAGGGAACTTCATCCTTGGGTCCGGTTTTTGGATAAATCCTTCTGTGATCCTTGCGGATCTCATGCTTGTCCCTCTCAACCTGGTCTGCGTAATAATCTTCGGGATCAGGAACGTGGTGCTCCGCTGATCCTTGCAGAAGACGATGTATTTTCCCACGGATGACCAGCGCCACTTTGGGGTTCGGCGCCCTCTTCTTGTTCTTGGGCGGGGTGACTTTAGCTTTGGTGCCACCTTTAGGGGGGACGCTTGCTCCGTGTTGACCACCATTGGAGCGATTCCTGGAGAACATGTTCTCAAGACGATGGAACCCTGCTTACCTAGTTCCTGTCATGGTCTGTCAATCACCCGCGCCTGCTGGAGTGTTTGCATCCCGGCAAGTCAAGGTCAGCGGGCCATGACTGGGACAGGAAGGCAAACCGTTACATGGAATCATTTGAAAAATCAACAAAAGGAAGTCAATGAGACATTTGAGGAATTGCGCTACAGACGAACCACCGCGGAAGCTCCAAAACGCTCGTTACACCCAACGGTTGCCTACACTTTAAGCTTAGTCCGGTGCAGCATATCATGCACTGTCTTGAAACAAAACCCCTATTTTTGTGCAGCATATCATGCACCGTCTCGAAAGAAAAATTCCTATTTTTGTGCAGCATATCATGCACCGTCTTTAAAGAAAAAACATATTTTTGTGCAGCATATCATGCACTGTCTCGAAAGAAAAATTCCTATTTTTGTGCAGCATATCATGCACCGTCTTGAAAGAAAAACCCTATTTTTGTGCAGCATATCATGCACCGTCTTGAAAAAAAACACTATTTTTGTGCAGCATATCAAGAAAAACCCTATTTTTGTGCAGCATATCATGCACCGTCTTGAAAGAAGAATTCCTATTTTTGTGCAGCACACCATGCACTGTCTTGAAAGACAAACCCTATTTTTGTGCAGCATATCATGCACCGTCTTGAAAGAAAAACCCTATTTATGTGCAGCATATCATGCACCGTCTTGAAAGAAAAAAACTATTTTTATGCAGCATATCATGCACTGTCTTGAAAAAATATATATATTTTTGTGCAGCATATCATGCACCGTCTTGAAAAAAAAAACTATTTTTGTGCAGCATATCAAGAAAAACCCTATTTTTGTGCAGCATATCATGCACCGTCTTGAAAAAAAAAAACGTATTTTTGTGCAGCATATCAAGAAAAACCTTATTTTTGTGCAGCATATCATGCACCGTCTTGAAAGAAAAAACATATTTTTGTGCAGCATATCAAGAAAAACCCTATTTTTGTGCAGCATATCATGCACCGTCTTGAAAGAAAAAAACTATTTATGTGCAGCATATCATGCACCGTCTTGAAAGAAAAACCCTATTTTTGTGCAGCATACCATGCACCGTCTTGAAAAAAAAACACTATTTTTGTGCAGCATATCATGCACTGTCTTGAAAGAAAAACCCTATTTTTGTGCAGCATATCATGCACCGTCTTGAAAAAAAAAACCTTATTTTTGTGCAGCATATCAAGAAAAACCCTATTTTGGTGCAGCATATCATGCACCGTCTTGAAAAAAAAACACATTTTTTGTGCAGCATATCATGCACCGTCTCGAAAGAAAAATTCCTATTTTTGTGCAGCATATCATGCACCGTCTTGAAAGAAAAAAACTATTTTTGTGCAGCATATCATGCACCGTCTTGAAAGAAAAAAACTATTTTTGTGCAGCATATCAAGAAAAACCCTATTTTTGTGCAGCATATCATGCACCGTCTTGAAAAAAAACCACTATTTTTGTGCAGCATATCATGCACCGTCTTGAAAGAAAAAATATATTTTTGTGCAGCATATCATGCACCGTCTTGAAAAAAAAAACCCTATTTTTGTGCAGCATATCATGCACCGTCTTGAAAAAAAAAACCCTATTTTTGTGCAGCATATCATGCACCGTCTTGAAAAAAAAACACAATTTTTGTGCAGCATATCATGCACCGTCTTGAAATAAAAAACATATTTTTGTGCAGCATATCATGCACCGTCTTGAAAAAAAAAACCCTATTTTTGTGCAGCATATCAAGAAAAACCCTATTTTTGTGCAGCATATCATATATAAAATATTGGACACCTGGACAAACAATCCCCAGCATGTTGACTTCCGGCGCTTATTCCGACACAATATTCCCAACTCTACTCATCGACTGACGTATTGATTGGCGTCACCGTCCACCATGTGAGCAGTAAAGTCCTTTCCTGTCACGGACACGCCAAAGTAAATCAGAGCGAGTAGAGAGAAGGAAAAAGAAGAGAGAGGAAGTTGCATATCAGCAGTGATTTATCATTTTTAACCAGACTTTGCTACGCCGCCGTCACCTTGGAGATGAAACGTCTGCAGCTTCCTCCTGTGTTAGCATTATTAACGCCGCTCGTCATAGACGATAATGCCAGTCAATCAACTTAGACTGGCTGCCTTGGAAAACGGAGGCATATTTTAGTCGCTTACTTTATTCCTTTAGTGCAATTTGGACATTTCATTTTCATTGATGCATTATTTGTATGCATGCCCTTATGTTCTTTCTCATTAGATTGATGAAATGCCCTCAGAAATTCCTCTAACATGCCCTCTTCATTCATTCATTCATTCATTCATAGAAATAAAATAAATACAAACAAAAACGCAAATAAAAATGACCAAAATAAATGTTAAAAATAATTCAAATAAATAAAAAAAAATGAATTAAAATGACCTAAATAACTGTAAAAAAAATCATTAAAAAGACATGAAAATAACAAAAGTGTAAAAAAAATAATAAAGTAAAAAAAGGAAAAAAATAAAAGTAAAATATATATATTAATAATAAAAATAATAATACATTAGAATGACCTTAAGTCTCAAAATAATTAAAATATACACGACTTAAGCGTGATTAGATGATTTTCATTTACTTAATATTTCAAATACAAAACAAAAATTGAAATAAAAGTGACTTTAAGTGTAAATATTATGAAAATAAATGGAAATTACTTAAAAGTTTGAAAAAATAATTAAAAATAAAAACAAAAATAACTTAAAGGTAAAGAATAATATGAATAAAAATGACAAAAAAAGTGTAGAAAATAATTACCAAATCTCTTAATAAAAATGATAAAAATGATTTGAATAAAATGTGCTGTTTAAATAAATAAATAAATAAATAGTAGTAGAGAGGTAAAAAAAGTTCAAAAAAGAACAAAAAATGATTAAAATGAACTAAAATGTGTTGCTACTAAATAACCATTGGAGAAACATTAATGTAGATGATTTTCATTTACTAAATATTTCAAATCCAAAACAAAAATTGAAATAAAAGTGACTCAAATAAGTGTAAAAATTATGAAAATAAACGGAAATAACTTAAAAGTTTGAAAAAATAATTAAAAATAAAAACAAAAATAACTCAAGGGTGAAGAATAGTATAAATAAAAATGACAAAAAAATTAAAATGAACAAATTTATCGGAATAAAAATAATTTAAATAAAATGTGCTGTTAGTTAAAAAAATTAAAAAAAATAAAAGTAGAAAGGTAAAAAAAGTTGAAAAATGGAAGTAAAAATAATTAAAATGAACTAAAATGTGTTGCTACTAAATAACCATTGGAGAAACATTAATGTAGATGATTTTCATTTACTAAATATTTCAAATCCAAAACAAAAATTGAAATAAAAGTGACTTAAATAAGTGTAAAAATTATGAAAATAAACGGAAATAACTTAAAAGTTTGAAAAAATAATTAAAAATTAAAAAATTTATCAGAATAAAAATTATTTAAATAAAATGTGCTGTTAGTTAAAAAAATAAAAAAAAAATAAAAGTAGAAAGGTAAAAAAAGTTGAAAAATGGAAGTAAAAATGATTAAAATGAACTAAAATGTGTTGCTACTAAATAACCATTGGAGAAACATTAATGTAGATGATTTTCATTTACTAAATATTTCAAATCCAAAACAAAAATTGAAATAAAAGTGACTTAAGTAAGTGTAAAAATTATGAAAATAAATGGAAATTTCTTAAAAGTTTGAAAAAATAATTAAAAATAAAAACAAAAATAACTCAAGGGTGAAGAATAGTATAAATAAAAATGAAAAAAAATTAAAATGAACAAATTTATCGGAATAAAAATAATTTAAATAAAATGTGCTGTTAGTTAAAAAAATAAAAAAAATAAAAGTAGAAGGGTAAAAAAAGTTGAAAAATGGAAGTAAAAATGATTAAAATGAACTAAAATGTGTTGCTACTAAATAACTATTGGAGAAACATTAATGTAGATGATTTTCATTTACTAAATATTTCAAATCCAAAACAAAAATTGAAATAAAAGTGACTCAAATAAGTGTAAAAATTATGAAAATAAACGGAAATAACTTAAAAGTTTGAAAAAATAATTAAAAATAAAAACAAAAATAACTCAAGGGTGAAGAATAGTATAAATAAAAATGACAAAAAAATTAAAATGAACAAATTTATCGGAATAAAAATAATTTAAATAAAATGTGCTGTTAGTTAAAAAAATAAAAAAAATAAAAGTAGAAGGGTAAAAAAAGTTGAAAAATGGAAGTAAAAATAATTAAAATGAACTAAAATGTGTTGCTACTAAATAACCATTGGAGAAACATTAATGTAGATGATTTTCATTTACTAAATATTTCAAATCCAAAACAAAAATTGAAATAAAAGTGACTTAAATAAGTGTAAAAATTATGAAAATAAATGGAAATTTCTTTAAAGTTTGAAAAAATAATTAAAAATTAAAACAAAAATAACTCAAGGGTGAAGAATAGTATAAATAAAAATGACAAAAAATAAAATAAAAAAAATTATCAGAATAAAATCATTTAAATAAAATGTGCTGTTAGTTAAAAAAAACAAAAAATAAATAAAAACAAGTAGAAGGGTAAAAAATAAGTTGAAAAATGGAAGTAAAAATGATTAAAATGAACTAAAATGTGTTGCTACTAAATAACCATTTACTAAATTTTAGATTTTCATTTACTAAATATTTCAAATCCAAAACAAAAATTGAAATAAAAGTGACTTAAATAGGTGTAAAAATTATGAAAATAAATGGAAATAACTTAAAAGTTTGAAAAAATAATTAAAAATTAAAAAGTTTATCAGAATAAAAATTATTTAAATAAAATGTGCTGTTAGTTAAAAATATTTAAAAAAAAATAAAAGTAGAAGGGTAAAAAAAGTTGAAAAATGGAAATAAAAATGATTAAAATGAAATAAAATGTGTTGCTACTAAATAACCATTGGAGAAACATTAATGTAGATGATTTTCATTTACTAAATATTTCAAATCCAAAACAAAAATTGAAATAAAAGTGACTTAAGTAAGTGTAAAAATTATGAAAATAAATGGAAATTTCTTAAAAGTTTGAAAAAATAATTAAAAATTAAAAAAATTATCAGAATAAAAATTATTTAAATAAAATGTGCTGTTAGTTAAAAAAAAATTAAAAAAAAATAAAAGTAGAAGGGTAAAAAAAGTTGAAAAATGGAAGTAAAAATGATAAAAATGAACTAAAATGTGTTGCTACTAAATAACTATTGGAGAAACATTAATGTAGATGATTTTCATTTACTAAATATTTCAATTTCTGCCGCGTACGCACGTGGCGTGTAATAATGGACGCATGTTAGCGTCTTCGTCGAGCTCACAATCTGACGAGTCAAGATGTGGGGGGGTGGGGGGGGGGGGCGAATCTGACAGACAGGCTGCGCTGGTAAGGATGTTTCTCTCTGAAAGGCGCTATTGATCGGCCTTGTCGGAGTGTCCTCTCGTAACAAGCGCAGCGGTCGAGCTCCTGTGACAATTTCACGTGGAGCCAATCAATCAGAGAGCTTTAACAGACGACATCCTGCCCGCGTCTCGCTAAAAGCAAGCAAACGTAGCGGCCATCAATCAGCCTTCGCTTTTTCTACCGCCGGACGCGAGGATAGTCCCGAAATGCACGTCGGCATATTAAACGTCACTAACGTCCTTGGCTTCGGCTAAAAACGCAAAGACCACCAAAGTTTTAGTTAGTGCTAGTGTTCCCTCAGGGACACGTTTAGTGCGACACACACAAGCACCAATTTGAATTAGAGTTATTCAGACTGTAGGGGTGTTATTCCATGTCTGAAGGGCTCTAATAATGCTAAAAAATGTTTTTAGAAGTTTGTAAACAGGTCATCTATGTCCTATATGTCTTATTTTCTCATATTATGTCTACTATATTGGATAACAGGAGTGTAAAGGTGACTATAGGGGTGTTATTTCATGTCTAGAGGGCTCTAACAATGCTAAAAAAATCTTTAGAAGATTGTAAGCTGGTTATCTATGTCCTATTTTCTCATATAATGTCTACTATATTTGGTAATAGGAAAGTAAATCTGACTATAGGGGTGTTATTTCCTGTCTAGAGGGCTCTAATAATGCTAAGAATGTTTTTAGAAGATTGTAAACGGGTTATCTATGTCCTATTTTCTCATATAATGTCTACTATATTTGGTAATAGGAAAGTAAATCTGACTGTAGGGGTGTTATTTCATGTCTAGAGGGCTCTAACAATGCTAAAAAAATCTTTAGAAGATTGTAAACGGGTTATCTATGTCCTATTTTCTCATATAATGTCTACTATATTTGGTAATGGGAAAGTAAATCTGACTATAGGGGTGTTATTTCCTGTCTAGAGGGCTCTAACAATGCTAAAAAAAAATTTAGAAGATTGTAAGCTGGTTATCTATGTCCTATTTTCTCATATAATGTCTACTATATTTGGTAATAGGAAAGTAAATCTGACTATAGGGGTGTTATTTCCTGTCTAGAGGGCTCTAACAATGCTAAAAAAATCTTTAGAAGATTGTAAACGGGTTATCTATGTCCTATTTTATCATGTAATGTCTACTATATTTGGTAATAGGAAAGTAAATCTGACTGTAGGGGTGTTATTTCATGTCTAGAGGGCTCTAATAACGTTTAAAAATGTATTTATATGGTTGTAAAGGGGTTATCTATGTCTTATTTTCTCTTATGTCTACTATATTGGGTAATAGAAGTGTAAAGGTGACTATAGGGGTGTTATTTCATGTCTAGAGGGCTCTAATAATGCTAAAAATGTTTTTAGAAGGTTGTAAACGTGTTATCTATGTCCTATATGTCTTATTTTCTCATATTATGTCTACTAAATTGGGTAAAAGGAGAGTAAATCTGACTGTAGGGGTGTTATTTCATGTCTGAAGGGCTCTAATAATGCTACAAAATGTTTTAGAAGGTTGTAAATGGGTTATCTATGTTCTATATGTCTTATTTTCTCATATTATGTCTACTATATTGGGTAATAGAAGTGTAAAGGTGACTATAGGGGTGTTATTTTATGTCTCGAGGGCTCTAATAATACTAAAAATGTTTTTATACGTCTACTATATTGAGTATTACCGATGTACTGTTCTATGTCTTATATGTCTTATTGTCTGTTATTATTTCTACTATATTGAGTAATACGGATGTAAAGGTGACTATAGGGGTGAAGTAACTTACAAAATACTGTATATTTATCCAAGGAATCCTACTTTTGATTCAGTCATCACGGTTGGGTCTGGAAGCAGTTCACCGCAACAAAGGAGGGATTACTGTATTGGTGGATTTAAAACCTAATGTAACACACACACACACACACACATTGTTATGAGGCATTGACGCGCCACTGCTGCCGCACACACACGGATGCTAGGCACGCCCAAATAAGGTGTGGCCCTCAGGCAGGCAGGCAGGCGGCAGGCAGGAGTGGATTCTGGGAAAGGAGGAAAGTGGAATGACTTTGGCGGACAAATCAAATCAGCGTGTGGCCTCTTCATGCTAACAGCCGCTTTAGCTTACTATTAGCATCTGATGCCAAACAGTAACAAGACTTTATATTATATATATATATATATATGTCAACAAGTCACATGACTCATCCTGCGCTTGCAGTTCATCGCCGCGGGATTGAGCGTGCGTTTCAGCGCATCTGCACTCAGCGGGCGATTAACGAGGTCTGCGTCGTGTCATCAGGGCTTGAATTCAATCTCTCGTCTGCTTTGGATGCGTTACAAAAACCAGAGCGCGGCGACGCCACCGCCTCTGCGGTTGGGCCGGAAAAAGTAACAGAATGGAGCTTCTTTTTACACTTAACTACACTACATCTGACAAGACACACAACACCGGTTTACGACCTTCTAAATATGCTTTTTAACATTACTAGAGCCCTCTAGACAGGAACTAACAACCCTATAGTCACCTTTACACTCCTATTACCCAATATAGTAGACTTAATAAGAGACAAGCCACAGAACCCCTGTTTACAACCTTCTAAATACATTTTATTAACATTATTAGAGCCCTCTGGACATGAAATAACACCCCTATAGTCACCTTTAAATTCATATTACTCAATATAGTAGACATAATAAGAGACATAAGACACAGAACCCCTGTTCACGACCTTCTAAATACATTTTGTCAACATTATTAGAGCCCTCTGGACATGAAATAACACCCCTATAGTCACCTTTACATTAGTATTACTCAATATAGTAGACATAATAAGAAACATAAGATACAGGACACCTTTTTATGACCTTCTAAATACATTTTGTTAACATTACTAGAGCCCTCTGGACATGAAATAACACCCCTATAGTCACCTTTAAATTTATATTACTCAATATAGTAGACATAATAAGAGAAATAAGACACAGAACACCTGTTGACGACCTTCTAAATATGCATTTTAACATTACTAGAGCCCTCTGGACAGGAGCTAACACCCCTATAGTCACCTTTACATTAGTATTACTCAATATAGTAGACATAATAAGAGACATAAGATACAGAACACCTGTTGACGACCTTCTAAATATGCTTTTTAACATTACTAGAGCCCTCTAGACAGGAACTAACACCCCTATAGTCACCTTTACATTAGTATTACTCAATATAGTAGACATAATATGAGACAAGCCACAGAACCCCTGTTCACGACCTTCTATATACATTTTTTTAACATTATTAGAGCCCTCTGGACATGAAATAACACCCCTATAGTCACCTTTAAATTCATATTACTCAATATAGTAGACATAATAAGAGAAATAAGACACAGAACACCTGTTGACGACCTTCTAAATATGCTTTTTACCATTACTAGAGCCCTCTGGACAGGAACTAACACCCCTATAGTCACCTTTAAATTCATATTACTCAATATAGTAGACATAATAAGAGAAATAAGACACAGAACACCTGTTGACGACCTTCTAAATATGCTTTTTAACATTACTAGAGCCCTCTAGACAGGAACTAACACCCCTATAGTCACCTTTACATTGGTATTATAAGAGACAAGACAGAGAACACCTGTTTACAACCTTCTAAATTAACATTATTAGAGCCCTCTGGACAGAAACTAACACCCCTACACCCTCTTGTCTACTTTCATGAATTGTGTGATGGCACAGGAAGATGAAAAGTGTTGACAAAACACTCAAAGGACACGTTTGGAAGCTTGAGAAGATGCCAGCACCCCAAGAAGAGGGGGGCGGGAGAGGGGGCTTAGATCTGGGAAGAAGGCCACTTTGGACCATGGCACGTTGCCAAGCAGGCAGAGATCCTTCCACGGCGGGAGGTCTCACTCGCACTGCAATGACCCGGACCCATTTAGCTTCTAAAAATAGCACCCGGGACCACTTTGGGCTGTGACATGTTCAGGATGAGATGTTCACCAGGGGGGTCCTCTCAGGCCCCCAGGGGGGGGGGGGGGGGGCGTTGAGGTTCTTTGATGGATGAGACTTAAGTACTTAAGTGACTCCTCAAATGTCTCATTCATGGAGAAGTCAATGGGAAGACGTACCTCGTGCAGGGAGAAGAAGAATCCAACAATTCCCACTGAAGAGGAATGGAGTCAACGGGAAAAGTAGCTTTCCCTCCATGTCGGGAGTGTCAGTCAAATCCTTCAACGTATTCCCAATCAGGTCCCGTCACGGAGGAATGTTTCGGCGTCCTCCTTGCTACTCTTCCTATCCTCCCTCCCTCCCTCCCGTTGCGGGCAGGCGCTCCCGCCTCCTCCTCCTCCTTCTTTTCCTCGCCTAATGGCAGCTTGTTGCCGAGCACACTGACGGTCTTTCTCTCTTTCTCTCTTTCTCTCTCTCTCTCGCCCACTTCTTCCTCACGTTTTCTCACTTCCTTCACTTTTTCACACTCCGACACGCGCAGCCTAGCATATGCTGCCCGCTCTTTCTCTTCCTGGTTTGGCACGCGACACAGCGGAAGTCAAACTCTCTTCCGCTAGCTAACGATACTAACTAACGATACTAGCTAACGATACTAGCTAGCTAACGACGCTATCTTGGCTAATTGTTCCGACAAACATCTTCCTCCCACGTCATAAAATAAATCAAGCTTTTATTCGGAACATGAGCACTCAGGCAGCCCCGGTCTGCCAAGACAAAAAAAAAATGTTAACAAAAGTGGCCGGCGGGGAAAAAAAAAATCTTGGCTTCGAACCAAAATGTAATGGCTGCCCCTCTTCCCCACTCCTCCTCCCTTAAAAGTTATTCTGTAAATTAGCAAAGTAGTTTGTGTTCTCACACACACACATACACAGATACTACAATGTTAACACCTCCTTGGAAATGAAAAAGCAAAGTGTAAATAAACACGTTAAATCAGGAAGCTTTCAGCTGCAATGGGAAAAAATACATTTCTAAATAACTACATTGTATTTCATGTAAATACATATCCATTTTGTAAGTATACGCTATTATTTTATAAAAATAATAATAATAATAATACAGAATACAGTCACAAACCCCATTTTTTTGCATGTTTTGCATGCTGCCCCCGCCATGCCAAAAATGTTGCGTTGCTGCTGGATGTTCAGTGTAACCCAAACCCAAAAAGCAACAGCATATGTAGAGATATACATGACGTAACAAACACATGGACCCCACAAAAGACGATAGCGATGGACCGTAGCGAGATGACGTCGAAAGAACTCCGATTTTTGGGACTTAGAGAGAAGCCCGTCGTCATTTCAGTGGTATTTATGACTTATTTACACCTTGTCAAATCGTGTTTACATCTTGTGGAATGGATGAATTGGATTACTTATGGGGGAAACTTGCTTTGGTTAGAGTCCACTTTGGTTTGAGTGGAAGGGATTAATGACTTTAACCAAGGTACCACTCCCTGTTTTGCCATGAGTTATTTTTGGAATTCTGTAGTGTTTGGGTTGGGTTTAGAGGAACCCAAAATGGATCCAAAGAAAGTTTCAACCGTCGGGTATTTTGACCAACAATTTTTACGACTCTTACACTTTGGAGCAATAATATTTGCCTTAACCTGTTCATTTATCATTATAATTATTTTTTTAGATGAAATTATGGAATTAAATTATATTATTTAAATAGTTGTAATACATTTAAATTATTTGTTTTATTTTTTTAATAAAATTTGTTTTGAAAAAAATAATCATTTTTTTTTCCAAAACAAATTTGCTTTGGTTAGAGTCCACTTTGGTTTTAGTCGAAGGGATTAATGATGTTAACCAAGGTACCACTTCCTGTTTTGCCATGAGTTTTTTTGGGGGAATTCTGTAGTGTTTTCTCACATGAGTAACCCAAAATGGATCCAAAGAAAGTTTCAAGCTTCGGGTATTTTGACCAACGACTCTTACGACTCTTCTGTACTGTTCATGGAAGTGAAGGAAGACTATAGTTTTACACGTAAAAACAAACAAACAAACAAACAAAAAAATATATATATATTATTTTTTTACGTGTAAAAACAAAAACAAATATTTTTTAATTAAAAAAATAATTTTTTTAATTAAAAAAAAAATTTAATAAAAAAATATATTTTTTACATGTAAAAACTGTAGTCTTCCATTCACTTCCATGTACGGTACATAAGAGTCGTAAGAGTCGTTGGTCAAAATACCCGACGCTTGAAACTTTCTTTGGATCCATTTTGGGTTACCCAGGTGAGAAACACTACAGAATTAAAAAAAAAAGTACCACTTCCTGTTTTGCCAAGAGTTTTTTTTTTTTTAATTCTGTAGTGTTTCTCACCTGAGTAACCCAAAATGGATCCAAAGAAAGTTTCAAGCTTCGGGTATTTTGACCAACGACTCTTACGACTCTTATGTACCGTACATGGAAGTGAATGGAAGACTACAATTTTTACATGTAAAAAATATATTTTTTTTTAATTAAAAAATTTTTTTAAATTAAAAAAAATATTTTTTAAATTAAAAAATATTTGTTTTTGTTTTTACACGTAAAAAAATAATATATATATATATATTTTTTTTGTTTGTTTGTTTTTACGTGTAAAACTATAGTCTTCCTTCACTTCCATGAACGGTACAGAAGAGTCGTAAGAGTCGTTGGTCAAAATACCCGAAGCTTGAAACTTTCTTTGGAAGTGGTACCTTGGTTAACATCATTAAACCCTTCCACTCAAACCAAAGTGGACTTTAACCAAAGCAAATTTGTTTTGAAAAAAAATATTGTTTTTTTTTCAAAACAAATTTTATTAAAAAAATTAAACACATAATTAAAATTTATTACAACTATTTAAATAATATAATTTAATTCCAAAATTTAATCTAAAAAAAAATTATAATGATAAATGAACAGGTTACGGCATATTATATTATTGCTCCAAAGTGTGTCTTGAGTCGAGCGGACTAAACCATCTAAAGTCTGGCACTTCAGAGGCGAGTCCAACGGGATGGTTAAGTAAGAAGTCGGTCTTTGCCAACAACTCCGCGCCGACTCAAACTTTCACGGGAATCCAATTATTAATAACGAGCCCCGACACTCCGCCGGCCTTATTATTGATTTGATTTGTGGCGTTGTCCCCACAATCATCCCTCCTCTGAGGGCGGAGAATGATTAAAAGGTTCATGCCACCGAGGAGCGTTCAAGGCAGCCATGACACCAGTCGGCGGTGAAGACGTGTGGCGGCGGCGGCGTCGCCATAGGAATGTGACAGTTGCCATGCCAATACCTCCCAGGGAGAGAAAAAGTACTATTTTTGCACCTGATGGGGAAAACTGCTGACCATTAGCAAGATTGGAATGACGCCCCCACCGCCCATCTTTCCCGATGCCACTGACAGCACCACCTGCCTTCAATCTCATTACATTGGGGCAGCACAGTAAATAATGCATGCTACATTTATTTTGCTACATTTTTAGAATATAGATTTTTTTTAATCAATTTATTTGTAATTATTTATTTCTTTATTTATTTTGACACCTATTTTACATTTTGGGAGTACCCCCCCCCCCCCCTCCCCAAAAAAATGTAATTGCTAATAGTGCTAACAGCTAGCATGCTAGCAACCTGACCGGATCCATCGTGATAACATTTCTTGCTCCTACAGATGGTTGCTAAAGTGCTAAATGTGATATACAAAATGCTACAATGCTAAAGCTAGCATGCTAATATACAAAATGCTACAATGCTAAAGCTAATGCCCAGCAAGAGCGGTACTATATATATGTAGTCCTGAAATCTATTTTGATTTAACAATGCTTATAGTTAGCATGCTAACAGCTAGAATGCTAGCAACCTGACTGGATTAATTGCGATAAAATACAATGGCAACAATTCGTGCTACGATGCTAAAGCTAGTGCCTAGCAAGCGAGGTACTATATATATAGTCCTGAAATCTATTTTGATTTAATAATGCTTATGGTTAGCTTGCTAACAGCTAGAATGCTAGCAACCCGACTGGATTCATTGTGATAAAATGGCAATAATTTGTGCTTCTACAGATGGTTGCTAAAGTGCTAAATGTGATATACAAAATGCTACAATGCTAAAGCTAGCATGCTGATATACAAAATGCTACAATGCTAAAGCTAGTGTCCAGCAAGCGAGGTACTATATATGTACTCCTGAAATCTATTTTGATTTTACAATGCTTATAGTTAGCATGCTAACAGCTAGAATGCTAGCAACCTGACTGGATTCACTGCGACAAAATGACAACAATTCGTGCTACGATGCTAAAGCTAGTGCCCAGCAAGAGAGGTACTATATATATAGTCCTGAAATCTATTTTGATTTAACAATGCTTATAGTTAGCATGCTAACAGCGAGAATGCTAGCAACCCGACTGGATTCATGGTGATAAAATGGCAACAATTTGTGCTTCTACAGATGGTTGCTAAAGTGCTAAATGTGATATACAAAATGCTACAATGCTAAAGCTAGCATGCTAATATACAAAATGCTACAATGCTAAAGCTAATGCCCAGCAAGAGCGGTACTATATATATGTAGTCCTGCAATCTATTTTGATTTAACAATGCTTATAGTTAGCATGCTAACAGCTAGAATGCTAGCAACCCGACTGGATTCACTGTGACAAAATGGCAACAATTCGTGCTATGATGCTAAAGCTAGTGCCCAGCAAGAGAGGTACTATATATATATGTAGTCCTGAAATCTATTTTGATTTTACAATGCTTATAGTTAGCATGCTAACAGCTAGAATGCTAGCAACCTGACTGGATTCATTGCGATAAAATGGCAGCAATTTGTGCTTCTACGGATGGTTGCTAAAGTGCTAAATGTGATATACAAAATGCTACAATGCTAAAGCTAGCATGCTAATATACAAAATGCTACAATGCTAAAGCTAATGCCCAGCAAGAGCGGTACTATATATATGTAGTCCTGAAATCTATTTTGATTTAACAATGCTTATAGTTAGCATGCTAACAGCTATAATGCTAGCATGCCTGACTGGATTCATTGCGACAAAATGGCAACAATTCGTGCTACGATGCTAAAGCTAGTGCCCAGCAAGAGCGGTACTATGTATGTAGTCCTGAAATCTATTTTGATTTAACAATGCTTATAGTTAGCATGCTAACAGCTAGAATGCTAGCAACCTGACTGGATTCACTGCGACAAAATGGCAACAATTCGTGCTACAATGCTAAAGCTAGTGCCCAGCAAGCGAGGTACTATGTACGTCGTCCTGAAATCTATTTTCATTTAACAATGCTTATAGTTAGCATGCTAACAGCTAGAATGCTAGCAGCCTGACTGGATTCATTGCGATAAAATGGCAACAACTTGTGCAAATCTCAATTTGATATGAAAAATGCTGCTGCGATGCTAAGGCTAACAGTGAGGGCTAACAATTCGGGCAACGTATGCAAAACGACATGAAGATGGAACATCAAAGAACGACCAGAGGAGTCAAGTATGGCCACTCGGGAGCGTGGAACATCAGCGTGACCACCGACCTCGAGGGAACCCGAGTTGGGACACAGATTGACAAAATCAAAGTGGAAATCCGGAAGCCGCCGACAAACGAATGCAAATTGGTGCAGAAACTCAACCAAGCCCGCAGGGAAGGAAGGAAGGAAGGAAGGAAGGAAGGAAGGAAAAGGGACAGAGTGAGACCTCCTACCTGGAGGAGCTCGGATCGGACTTTGTTGTATGCTTTGAGCCAGCGAACTTTAGAGGGAGAACACGGAGGAGGACCGTCTCCGAAGAAGCTGAAAACGAGAAGGCGGAATCACTTCCTGGTGGAGCCGCCGAGACGTCACATGACCTACCAGAAGTCTTCACCCCCTGGGATCAGTTTCGGGGGGAGCACCGCCGAGTCCCTCCGACCCGGGACTCTCACTTCTCGCGGGGGATTCTCCACCGCATCCACGCCCGACTCCTCACAGGTGGATGTCTGAGTGCGGGGAGGCGCGCGGCGCCCCCCCGGGGGGCCCGTCTCGGCGTCACGGCGCTCCTCGGGCTCGGAGCTGAGCTGGGAGCTGCTCGGGCTGAGGTTGCCAGATGAGTCGAAGCGGCTGTGGGAAGACGCGGAGAGGATGTTGTTATGAAATGAAGTATTTTTGTAGTAGTAGTTGTAGTAGTACTAGTAGTAGTAGGGGTGTGGGGGGCAGGTTGGCGGGAGTTTTCACCGTGGGGGGTCTGGGCTCGTCCGAGTTCAAGGTGTTTAGGGGTGGAGACCCTCATGTTCAGGGAAAGTAGAGCTAATAATAATAATTAATTATTATTATTATTTTATAATTATTACTATTTTGATTTAACAATGCTTATAGTTAACATGCTAACAGCGAGAATGCTAGCATCTTGACTGGATTCATTGTGATAAAATGGCAACAATTTGTGCTTCTACAGATGGTTGCTAAAGTGCTAAATGTGATATACAAAATGCTACAATGCTAAAGCTAGCATGCGGATATACAAAATGCTACAATGCTAAAGCTAGTGCCCAGCAAGAGCGGTACTATGTATGTAGTCCTGAAATCTATTTTGATTTAACAATGCTTATAGTTAGCATGCTAACAGCTAGAATGCTAGCAACCTGACTGGATTCATTGCGACAAAATGGCAACAATTTGTGCTACGGTGCTAAAGCTAGTGACCAGCAAGCGAGGTACTATGTACTATGTAGTCCTGAAATCTATTTTGATTTAACAATGCTTATAGTTAGCATGCTAACAGCTAGAATGCTAGCAGCCTGACTGGATTCATTGCGACAAAATGGCAACAATTCGTGCTACGGTGCTAAAGCTAGTGACCAGTAAGAAAGGTACTATGTATGTAGTCCTGAAATCTATTTTGATTTAACAATGCTTATAGTTAGCATGCTAACAGCTAGAATGCTAGCAGCCTGACTGGATTCATTGCGACAAAATGGCAACAATTCGTGCTACGATGCTAAAGCTAGTGCCCAGCAAGAGAGGTACTATGTATGTAGTCCTGAAATCTATTTTGATTTAACAATGCTTATAGTTAGCATGCTAACAGATAGAATGCTAGCAACGTGACTGGATTCATTGCGACAAAATGGCAACAATTCGTGCTACGATGCTAAAGCTAGTGCCCAGCAAGAGCGGTACTATGTATGTAGTCCTGAAATCTATTTTGATTTAACAATGCTTATAGTTAGCATGCTAACAGCTAGAATGCTAGCAACATGACTGGATTCATTGCGACAAAATGGCAAAAATTCGTGCTACGATGCTAAAGCTAGTGCCCAGCCAGCGAGGTACTATGTACTACGTAGTCCTGAAATCTATTTTGATTTAACAATGCTTATAGTTAGCATGCTAACAGCTAGAATGCTAGCAACATGACTGGATTCATTGCGACAAAATGGCAAAAATTCGTGCTACGATGCTAAAGCTAGTGCCCAGCCAGCGAGGTACTATGTACTACGTAGTCCTGAAATCTATTTTGATTTAACAATGCTTATAGTTAGCATGCTAACAGCTAGAATGCTAGCAACATGACTGGATTCATTGCGACAAAATGGCAAAAATTCGTGCTACGATGCTAAAGCTAGTGCCCAGCCAGCGAGGTACTATGTACTACGTAGTCCTGAAATCTATTTTGATTTAACAATGCTTATAGTTAGCATGCTAACAGCGAGAATGCTAGCAACCCGACTGGATTCATGGTGATAAAATGGCAACAATTCGTGCTACGGTGCTAAAGCTAGTGCCCAGCAAGAGAGGTACTATATATATGTAGTCCTGAAATCTATTTTGATTTAACAATGCTTATAGTTAGCATTGTTAGCATTGTAATAGTTAGCATTGTTAATAATAATAATAATTATTATTATTATGACCTTTAGATGTTGGTGGCGCTGCCTGGAGGTGAAAAAGCGTCCGGCGGCCATGATTCACATCGCTAACGAGCAAGGTAGCCCTGATTTACTTTGCCTTGGCGTCACACCAACCACCCTCCCCCCCCGTCCCCTTTTATTCCCGTCTGCGTCCTGCCGCCGTGCCGCCACGCCGCCATCAATCTATCCCCGCTTTGATTCATATTGCAGATGGGCCCAGACGCAGGGGGGGGTGGCTTGGGGGGGGGGGGGGGGGGGGTTACACACACGCTAACAAATAAAGATGGCTGGCCTCTTCATCTCTGTCGGGAAGGTGCTAAATGCTAAATAGCTGCTGGCACGCGCTCTCATCCGCACTCTTCATTTGCGAGTCTCACGTACACTACAGCCACTTATATACTATAGAGGGGTGTCCAACGGGTGGTTCTGGCCCATGGCCCTTTCTAAAAGAATGAATGAAAAAATTGATAATTCTGCAGTAATTTTACGAGAATAAAGTAAAAAAAAAAGTAATAATCCAACAAGAAAAAGTTATTTTATCATTTCAAACAAATCAAACCTATAATAATAATAATTTTGGCAAATTTAGGTTGCAGAAAAAGTGACTTTCTTAAAAGAAAATCTAACAAAAAAACTGAAAAAATTGATAAATCTGCAGTAATTTTACAAGAATAAAGTAAAAAAAAAAAAAAGTAATAATCCAACAAGAAAAAGTTATTTTATCATTTCAAACAAACCAAACTAATAATAATAATTTTGGCAAATTTAGGTTGCAGAAAAAGTTACTTTCTTAAAAGAAAATCTAACAAAAAACTGAAAAATTTGATAAATCTGCAGTAATTTTACAAGAATAAAGTCAAAATTTTGCAGAAAAAATTACTTTCTTAAAACAAAATCTAACAAAAAAAATGAAAAAATTGATAAATCTGCAGTAATTTTACAAGAATAAAGTAAAAAAAAGTAATAACCCAACAAGAAAAAGTTATTTTATCATTTCAAACAAACCAAACTAATAATAATAATTTTGGCAAATTTAGGTTGCAGAAAAAGTTACTTTCTTAAAAGAAAACATAACAAAAAAAATGAAAAAAATGATAATTCTGCAGTAATTTTACAAGAATAAAGTAAAAAAAAAAGTCATAATCCAACAAGAAAGTTATTTTAAAAGTTATTTTAGCATTTCAAACAAGCAAAACTAATAATAATTTTTGAAAATTTAGGTTGCAGAAAATGGTACTTTCTTAAAAGAAAACCTAACAAAAAAAAAGAAAACATTTAAAATATGCAGTAATTTTACAAGAATAAAGTAAAAAAAAAACAGTCATCATCTAACGAGAAAAAGTTATTTTAAAAGTTATTTTATAATTTCAAACAAAACTAATAAGGTTGTAATTTTTGCAAATTTAGGTTGCAGAAAAAGAAACTACTTTCTTAAAAGAAAACCTAACAAAAAAAACTGAAAAAATTGAAAAATCTGCAGTAATTTTACAAGAATAAAGTCAAAAAACGGTCATAATCTGACGAGAAAAAGTTATTTTATCATTTCAAAAAAATTAACTAATAAGGTTGTAATTTTTGCAAATTTAGGTCGCAGAAGAAGTTACTTTCGTAAAAGAAAAACTAACTAAAAAAAATGAAAAAAATTGACTAATCTGCTTATGGTTAGCATGCTAACAGCTAGGATGCTCGCAACCTGACTGGATTCATTGCAACAAAATGGCAACAATTCGTGCTACGATGCTAAAGCTAGTGCCCAGCAAGAGCGGTACTATATATATGTAGTCCTGAAATCTATTTTGATTTTACAATGCTTATAGTTAGCATGCTAACAGCTAGAATGCTAGCAGCCTGACTGGATTGATTGCGATAAAATGGCAACAATTTGTGCAAATCTCAATTTGATATGAAAAATGCTGCTGCGATGCTAAGGCTAACACTTAGCAAGACTGCACCAATGCTTATAGTTAGCATGCTAACAGCTAGGATGCTAGCAACCTGACTGGATTCATTGCGACAAAATGGCAACAATTCGTGCTACGATGCTAAAGCTAGTGCCCAGCAAGAGCGGTACTATGTATGTCGTCCTGAAATCTATTTTGATTTTACAATGCTTATAGTTAGCATGCTAACAGCTAGAATGCTAGCAACCTGACTGGATTCATTGCGAGAAAATGGCAACAATTTGTGCAAATCTCAATTTGATATGAAAAATGCTGCTGCGATGCTAAGGCTAACACTTTGCAAGACTGCACCAATGCTTATAGTTAGCATGCTAACAGCTTGAACGCTAGCATCCTGACTGGATTCATTGCGATAAAATGGCAACAATTTGTGCAAATCTCAATTTGATATGAAAAATGCTGCTGCGATGCTAAGGCTAACACTTAGCAAGACTGCACCAATGCTTATAGTTAGCATGCTAACAGCTAGAACGCTAGCATCCTGACTGGATTCATTGTGATAAAATGGCAACAATTTGTGCTTCTACAGATGGTTGCTAAAGTGCTAAATGTGATATACAAAATGCTACAATGCTAAAGCTAGCATGCTGATATACAAAATGCTACACACAAACACACAAAGGAAGTGTAAGGCAAGAGAAGCGATGGAAAAGGAAAAGGAAAAGGAAAGCCGGAACAGGGGGCGTAGAGAACTAGCCTTTTAGCATCTTCTCGTGTCAAGTTCTTGGGAGACTCCATGCCCGGATGTGCCGTCCCACCACCGGGGGCTCCCGTTTCACCTTCTTTGTCGCAGGTGACGATGTGGACTTGAGGTTTATCCAAATGCTCCGCCGGGGACGCCGACTCCGTTAAGCTGTCACAGCTCCCCGTCTTCGAGGTCCCACTGGGTCCTTCCGTGTCGCTGGCGTCTGCACTCCCGGTGTCCCCGGACCCTTGAGAAAGTTTGTCAGGAAACTCGTCTGTGGGTTTTGGACTCTGAGGCCGCGGTTGTGATGTCACCACTGCAGGTTTGGGGGGATCCGAGGTCCCGAACATGGAGCCAAGTTTCATGGCAAAAACCGATGGAGTGGAAGACGCTTCTTCCTTTGCTGGCTGCTTCTCATCCTGGAAGATGCCTGCCGAGAGACTCTTAAAACCGGAGAAGAGACCTCCTTCCGGTTGAGCAGCTCTTGTATCCACTGCTGGAGATGAAGAGGAAGAGAAGAGCGATCCGATGGATGATGTTCCTTCAGCAGCTACGGACAAAAAGCCAAATTTGGGAGCAGATAATCCTGGAATGTCAGAAGTTCCTTTGCTTTCAGGGACAGGGTCTTGGCTCTCCGGAGGACGTGGAAGCGATGCTGCTTTGTCAGATCCATTGGATTTTTCGGAATGTTCCCCAGGTTCATCATGATCAACATTTATCTTGGATGTCTCCATGTCTGGTTCCATGGTAGAACCTTCTACGTCATCTTCTTTATGGGTGTGTTCCGCTACCTCCACTGAACCTTTCTCAGGCATGGAGTCCTCAGTGTTTTTCCCAAGTCCATCAGTGTTCTCAGAAACCAGTTCATCTGTAGAACTGATCATCTGTCCTGGTTCCGAACCCATAACGGAAGATTGAGGTTCCTCTGGTTTCATGGTCTCCGGAGCCTTGAATAAACCTAAGATGTCTCCTGTGATGGATTCCGTAGCGATGCTACTCGGAAGACCGAAAAAGGAGCTTTTTTGTTGTTGTGGTTTTTGTGGTTGACGAGGAGCAGAAGACCCAAACAGGGATCCGGGAGAACTTGAGAAAAACCCGCCAACGGTTGCAGATTTACTCGGTGCGCCGGACGTGTTGGAGAACATGGACATGAAGCCCGAAAACGAAGCTGGCTCTGAAGGCTTCTGAGGTCCTGGCGGCCTGGGAGCAGGCATTCTCGGTCCTCCCATTCCTGGTGATCCCATTCTTTGTCCTGGTGGTACAGGTGGTCTGCCTAGACCTGGTCTGGGGATTGGCTGAGGAGGACGCGTAACAGGACCTAAAGATGGAGCCTTAATGTGTTCGGATGTCACATCTGCTGGTGGGATTGTTCCAGGATGGTTTTCCTCTTCTGGTGCCAGGATCACTGGAGAAGTATTCCCTTCCGCTATTGTGGCTTCCTTAGGAATGGCATCTTGTTCTTTATCACCAGGTTGCAGGGTAACTTCCTTCCCTTCTTCTGCTATGGTTTCTTCCTTAGGAATGGCATCTTGTTTCTCACCAGGTTGCTGGGTAACTTCCTTCCCTGCTTCTGGTATGGTTGCTTCTTTAGGAATGGCATCTTGTTTATCACCAGGTTGCAGGGTAACTTCCTTCCCTTCTGCTATGGTCGCTTCGTTAGGAATGGCATCTTGTTTATCACCAGGTTGCTGGGTAACTTCCTTCCCCGCTTCTGCTATGGTTGCTTCCTTAGGAATGGCATCTTGTTTATCACCAGGTTGCAGGGTAACTTCCTTCCCTGCTTCTGGTATGGTTGCTTCTTTAGGAATGGCATCTTGTTTATCACCAGGTTGCAGGGTAACTTCCTTCCCTTCTGCTATGGTCGCTTCGTTAGGAATGGCATCTTGTTCATCACCAGGTTGCTGGGTAACTTCCTTCCCCGCTTCTGCTATGGTTGCTTCCTTAGGAATGGCATCTTGTTTATCACCAGGTTGCAGGGTAACTTCCTTCCCTGCTTCTGCTATGGTCGCTTCCTTAGGAATGGTACCTTGTTCTTTATCACCAAGTTGCAGGGTAAAGGCCCTCTCTGCTTCTGCTATGGTTGCTTCCTTAGGAATGGCATCTTGTTTATCACCAGGTTGTAGGGTTACTGCCCTCTCAGCTTCTGGTATGGTGACTTCCTTAGGAATGGCATCTTGTTTATCAGCAGGTTGCAGGGTTACTGCCCCCTCTGCTTCTGTTATGGTTGCTTCCTTAGGAATGGCATATTGTTTATCACCAGGTTGCAGAGTTACTGCCCTCTCAGCTTCTGGTATGGTGACTTCCTTAGGAATGGCACCTTCTTCTTTATCACCAGGTTGCTGGTTAACTGCCCTCTCTGCTTCTGCTATGGTGGCTTCCTTAGGAATGGCACCTTCTTCTTTATCACCAGTCACTTCTGGTTGTTCTCTGCTTGATTTTTCCACATCCATTGTTTGCTCTTCACCGATAACTTCCAAGTTCTCATTTGGTTGCTCCAAGCGAGGTTCTTCTTCACCAAGAACCTTATTATGGACCGGAGTTGACTCCTCCGCATTCAGGATTGACTCCTTCTCCTCAACGACAACTTTCAGTGAGTCTACATTCTGGTTTTGGACCTCAGAAATGGTTCCGTATTCGATTTCAACCAGATCTGGTCTAGAATCTGCGTCACTGCAATCCGCAACCCTTTCTGGTGTTGGTACACCATCTTTCATCTCTGATACCGAAGAGATTTTGGTTCCAGCAAAGTCAGATTCTTCAGGTTCTTCTTCAGCTCTCTCTGGTGGATGGATCATCTTTGGTGTATCTAACGAAGCATCTACATCAGAACCTTGAAGGACTGTAATACTTTTAGTTCCTGGAGGTTCAGCTGTGCTAGCCTCCTTCCCAGTAACAACCGAGTCAGGCTCCGTTTTGGTCTCCTCCATGAAAGACCTTCCAAACAGGCCAAATCCAGTTTTGGATTTGCCGCCGTCAGAACTCCCTCCGAGTGAGAACACAGAAGAAACTTTAAAGCCCCCGTCTGACTCGGGTGTAGGATGAGCTGCTGCTGCTTGCTGGTGCTGTCCACCAAACATGGAGAACAATCCTTTTCCAGGGGGTTCGGAACTTCTGGGTCCGGGTGGTGCAGGCATTCTTGGTCCACTTTGAGCTGGAGCGCTGGGACCGCCAAGCTTGGAGAACAGGCCCGTGCCTGGGCTGTCTTTCTGTGAAGAAGAACCTTGTAGGATTGCACCAAATAAAGAAGATCCAGCACTGGCCTGAGGAGGACCTCTTGGACTGGCTTGCTGAAGAGGGGCAGCACCACCAAACATGGAAAACAAGGTTTTTCCTGGAGGTTCCTTGGGTGGAGGACCTCGAGGTGGCACATTTGTACCAGGTGGGCCTCTGGGTCCAGCTTGTGGACTACTACTGGATCCAAACATTGAGAATAAACCTTTTCCTTGAGGTTCTTGAGGGCTTGATGAGGGTGTAGGACTTTTGCTTGCAGGAGAAGCTGAGGTGTTTGTTCCACCAAACATTGAGAGTAGTCCTTTACCTTGTGGTTCCTGCTGAGTTGGTAAAGGTGACGGGTCTTTGGTTCCAGGGGTGGATGGGGCGCTTGGCCCCCCAAACATTGAGAGTAGACCCTTTCCTTGGGTCTCTTGTGGGGTTGCTGAAGTTGATGGACTTTTGTTTCCTGGAGAGGCGTTAGATCCGCCAAACATGGAGAGTAAGCCGGTTCCAGGACTCTCTTTGGTAGATGATCCAGGAATGATACCACCAAGTATGGATAGACCGGACTGAGAAGCGTTCCCAGAGTTCTCTGGGCTTCCGTTAGCGCTGCTAAACACTGAAAACAAACCTTTTCCGTGTTGTTCATTTGGTTGCTTGACTGCTGGACCTTCTTCCTTGGAAGTCGTTACTTCTTCTACATTTGGTTTGTCTGGACTGGACTGGACTTCAGGGGCGGGTGAAGGAGCTTCAGGTTGTTGAACTTCAGATGGTTTGATATCTGCGAGCGGTTCCTTAGATAATACTTTATCATCAGGAGACTCAGGCGGTTTTAAATCTGAAATGGTTCTTTGCTCCTCAGGCTCTTTTTGAGGTTCTCCGCATGTTCCGGTTTCTCCAACCGGAGCCATGGTTTCGGTCTCGCGTGGCTTGGCCTCTTCTTCTGGAGACATGACACTTTCAATCGATGCTTGTAGATCAGGTTCTGAGACTGAGGCTTCTGTGATGGAACCTTCCTTGTTTAGCTCTTGTTGACTCTGCTCATCTGAACTCATATCGTCTGAAGTTCGTAGCGAACTCTTATCCGAGCAGGATGTGGTCTGTGGACCCGTGAGACCTGTACCCTCGTCAAAAGGTACCGAATCTTTGTGATCCGTCGCAGTAGGACCTTCATCACTGAGGACGTCGGGTATTTCAGGCTTGGATTCTTGTAGATCAGGTTCCGAGACTGAGGCTTCCGTTAGCTCATGTTGACTCTGCTCATCTGAACTCATATCGTCTGAAGTCCGTAGTGAACTCTTATCCGAGCAGGATGTGGTCTCTGGACCTGTGACACCTGTACCCTCGTCAAAAGGTACCGAATCTTTGTGCTCTGTCGCAGTAGGACCTTCATCACTGAGGATGTCGGGCATTTCAGGCTTGGATTCTTCTTCAGTGCCCTCATCTTCTGGTGAACTTGCAGCCGAGACAAATATATGAGGTAGTCTGACATACGGTCTTGGACCACTTCCTGGATCAGGTGAGATGTCTTGATTGGTGATGCCAATGTAGATTGACCTGGGGTGGGTCGTTAGCTCCTGTGGTTGGGTTGGTACGTTCCACTGATCTGGCATAGCGGATGGTTGCTGGATTAAAACTTCTGATGGTTCTTCTGAGCTTCTAACTGAAGGTTCCTCTGAAGTTCCTTCATTGAGAGGAACTTTTGGAGATGCGGTACTGCCTAGCGTGGATAGCGAAGACCCATCGCCTGATGTCACGCTAACTTGGCTTGATTGTGGAATTTCACAGGATATTTGATCCCTGAAAGCGGATGTTTCCGATTGGTCTGGAATGGATTCTTCATGGCTTGAAGTCAAAGACTGGTCTTTGGACGATTGAGGCGGCAAGGATGTAGATTGTTGCTCTCCAAGTCCAACTCCTGTTCGCACCGTCACATCTGGAGAAACCGCATGAAGAACCTGGGACTCCTGGTCCGCAGGTGTAGACCCAGTCGGAGTGGAGCGGGGCATGATTGCAGCCGGCGGTCCACAAACAGGGGACCGTAAACCCGGGTCGCTAAACAACGAAACCAGCCCTTTGACCGAAGTGGATCCTGTTTGGGATGATGTGATCACTTCCTGTCTTTGCAATGCAGCTCGGGAACCCCGTTTGCCAGTCGGCTCCAACGGGACTGGATCATGTCTTGTTGTGGTTTGCGAGACAAGAGCCCGGCCTTGTGGTGCCATGAAGGGATCGGGTTTTGGTTCAGGTTGCGTTGATATTTGAGGGAGCGATCTTGAATGGTTAGCCTGTAAAGGTTCAGCATTCACAGAATCTGGTTTTCGGTTTTCGGATGCTTGAACAACAACACCAGACCCGGGTGACGACTGATTGTGCCCAATAGCTTCCTCTGAGCTTTCCAGAGTTGACTGCTTGATGGGAATTTTGGGTCTGGCGGGTCTGGTGGTCAGGTCACACACAAGACTGTCATCGTGTCTTTGCCACATTGTGGACTCAGATGAGACCAAGTCTTTGGGTGTCCTGCTGACTTCCATAGTGTACAGATTTGGGTTGTTTGGAAAAATGTGATCAATTCCCCTGGTCTCCAAGTGTCCCGAAGAACTTTCCGGAACGGATTGTGCCGCAACATTCAGAGAAGGTTCCAATGCCAGGAAATGAAAACCTGATCTTTCAGTTCCTGGGTATCCTTGGTCCAGATTGAGTACTCCAGATTGAGTGATGGTCCAATCATAGCGTGATGATGTTGGCGCCGTAAAGATCTCGCTGCCTTGCGGGACGGTTGAAGGTCGAGATGTTCTATTGTCCTGATGCTGGCGACTTCGATACGGACCGGGAATGCCGGGCGAGGAAAGATCGTCGATGTTCTGATTTTGATGATCTGTGGTCTTCTTACTCGGAGGATCCACCGTCAGGTCGACTAAACCTTGCAAAGTCTTCTTCTTGAGTCGCCCCCCTGTTTGCTCTTTTGGTTCGTTCCTGGAGCTAATCTTCGTGAAATTTATGGGCATGCCATATTCTGGTTCTTGGCTTAATGGGGTCACGCTGTCTTTGGCGGAGAAGTCCATGGGAATATTTTGCAGTTGCATGGACTTGGACTTTGTCTTGGAGGGGGTAAAGACCTCATTTCTGTGGGAAGTGGTTGTCTCTGTTTGGGTGATTCCCCTCAGGGGTCCACTTTCTTCTTGAGTTGGATCTACGTTAAAAACCTGTTGAGGTGTCTTCAGGATGGTGGGTTCTCGACATGGTAAGTCAACTACAAGTGGAAGACCAACGGAATCCTTCCTGGCAACGGCTCTTGGACTTGGCTTGTTGATCAGCGGAACAGCTTCGTCAAGACTGGAATCAGGTTGTCCTGTTCCAGGCGTGGTCTGGGGCGGCTTGGGTGACATGTCCAGTGGGGCCCCTGTTTTGAGATTTACTCCAGCGGACGTTTGGTAAGTTAGCGGTGAGTGGAGATGGTTTAGCGGTGGAGGAACCGTATCTGTCCTCTGAATGGACCGTTCTTGGTACTGAATCCAGTCTTCATAAGGTTCTTCCGAAGGAAGCTCTTTGATGAGTGGAACGCCGATAGAGTTTTTCCGTGCAAGCTGCCGGGCGGTGGGTTTTCCTTGCGTTAAGGGTATACCTTTGGTCAGAACGTCATGTCTTCTCATGTCTGGACCTCGTTCTGCTAAGCTAGCTGATTTCGAAGACATGTCAAGAGTGGCCTTGACTGCGTTGGCGGGGGCTGTGGTTTTGGGCCAGGTAGAGTCCCTGAAATGAGACCGATGAGGTGACATCAGAGGGCGGATGCTTGTTAGAACTTCTCTCCTAACTGAACGTTGGAGGTCGTCTTGAGTACTGCGGGAACAGGAAACCTCATAAGGAACAGGATCAATGACTTCTGGTCCATCTCGATACGACAGATCAATAGATTCCTGATGACCAGGACTCTTGTGTGTCCTCTCGGGGCCCAGCGGTTTTCTCTTAGTCAAAGATAGAGCTTCACAGACTGGATCTGGATCTGGTTCCGGATCTTTTGGTATGAGCTTTGCCGGGCTTGTCGTCTTAGCGGACATATCTAGAACGTCTTTGACCGAGTTTGCTGGTGCCGTGTTCTCCTGGTGCTCCCTGGAATTATAAGACTGGGATCTAAAGATTGTAGTTCTACTGTCTACAGGACTCTGGTGAGTCAGGATGGTTCCATGTGGTTGCCTCGGAACCAACGATAGAGATTGGACTGATCCGGATTTGGTGTCTTTCCTGGTAATTGAAGACCTGACATTTGGTGCAGGTCCTGGACTGTGGATTCGCATCGAGGTCCGACCGCCATTTTCAATCTGTGGGCCGGACAATCTTGGTTTGGTGGTCTGAGGGTCTGGAGAACTAGTCCGAGTAGGACCTTCTGAAACACTCCACTCATCCATCTGGTCCTTGGTCTGTTTGGTGAGGTCTACAGCGATCCTGGAAGTCAAATCCACGTTTGCTTTTGGATCCATTTCCATTTTCTCCTTCATCCTTTTCAACTTGTATTTGGTAAAGTCCACAGCGTCTGATTCCCGCTGCAAAGATTCCGTTTGGACATCTTTTGGACCCGACTCTTGGTTCTTTTGGCCCGTGGAGGAAAAATCCAAGACTTTTTGGCCGATCCGAGGACCAGTAGGGCCGATGTAGCGATTCCTGTTGTAAAGCTCGGCTTCGGTATTTGGGCTGGGGTTCAGGATGTGGAACTGTGGCGGTTCTTTGCACGGGGACTTTGGAATTGGACCCTGGGTCGGATGAGGGGAGTCCGGTTTGGTGATGTCGCAAATCCCAGCAGGTTTACTGGTCCGGGATAATTCCCTGGGCTTGTCCGCCTGGGTCGGATGATGGGGGGCCAGTTTCGTAATGTCGCAAATCCCAGCAGGTTTACTGGTCCGGGATAATTCCCTGGGCTTGTCCGCCTGGGTCGGATGAGGGGGGGCCGGTTTGGTAATGTCACAAATCCCAGCAGGTTTACTGGTCTGGGATAATTCCCTGGGCTTGTCCGCCTGGGACTGCTGCCTGGCAAGCCGAGGTCTCGGAGAGCAAAGAGATGATGCGTTTACAGAAGCGACGGAACTCTGAGCGCTCGTGGTTTGCACTGAAGGATCTGACGTAACGTTTGGAGACGCGGGGGTCGGGATCTTTGAGGCTGATGGCGTCTTGGGAAGGTCTCTGGGAATGTTTGACGAGAACTTGGTGGCTGTTGAGGGGAGGACCGGGACGGATTTTGGAGACTTTGGAATGTGAGGAATTTTTGGAGGACATTTGTCTCCAGGTGTATGGTCCGCATGTGAAATCCTGATCTCAGGTACTTGGTGATGTTGACTGACAGACTGACAGAGTCTGGAGGCCACGTTTGTCATGTCTTGATTCTTCCAGTACGGACCTCCATGGGTTCCTCTGAGGGCCTTCAGGGTAAGATCAGCAGCTTTGAGGGGCGGCTCTTGGCAGCCATGACGGTTTTCCGTTGCCCCCACTGAGATCTTCTTGAGCTTGTACACGGTGAAGTCCACAGGAGCTTCACTTTGTGAAGCTAGAGATTCCTGAAACATCTGAGAGAAGCTTTCCAGGTTCATGTTCATGAGTTTTTCACCTTTTTGTAGAGCAGAGGTGAGATCTACTGGTACATCCGAAAGCCCAGAACTGGTCTGCAGGAGATCCGAAGACCAAAGACTGTTTTCTTCTGGGCAGAGCGGGATTTTAAATCCACATAAGGTCACTTTGTTCTTCTCCTTTTGGGACAGAATGTTAGCAATGTTTTGGGTGATGTTGCTGAGAACCTGGACATCTTCTGGGGCAGCGCAGGCGTAGAGGTGTCTACCGGCCCTGTCAGTTAAAAGGGAATAAATAAAGTTCTCATTTGTATACACGTAATATCCACAGTCCCCTGCTTCGGCCGGCCACCACAGACCTTGCTCCAACAGGGATACCCACTGCTGGTACCATTCTGGGTCCTCCAGGAGCATTTCATCTTCTCCAAGTCCTGCAGTCCCTGCAGATCTGCTCAGGTCCACGGCGCCCCGCGTTAGATCTACTGGACTCATTTTGTCGGAAAGCCGTTTCAAAAACTGGGTGGCGGATTTCAAAGTGAGATCATCAACGTTCACGTGGGTCAACGCCACGTCTGTGAGAGACTGACATCTGGACTTGATCTTCTCCTTGGACAGGTTTAGACCCCCGCCCTCCATGATCCAAGGTTGCCTGTTTCTGCCAAGTTCCTGTAAGTGGTCACAGCTGGTCCAGGACTTTGTGTCTCTGCTGCTCATGTCGAATAAAACCAAGTCTTCATCTGGTTCCAGGAAGTGATTTCCGTTCTCCAGAAGTTGGGCGGCAACTTCCTTCCAAGGATGTGATGGAACGTTGAAGGTACTGATGTCCATTTCCTTCGGACTCGGCCACATGTGATTCTCAACTCGGCGTGGTCTCGGCGTGGTCGCGGTTTGGACGTCTCGGTGGCGTTCCCGAGCTCGAGTCTCCAGCGCCTCGGCGAGGGCGTAGTCGTTGAGCTGCTGCCACAGAAGAGCCTCGATGAGACACTGGTGCTCGTAGAGCTCGGGCGGGATGACGCCGTGTTCTGTGAAGTTGAACAGAAGGTCTTTGTAGCCGTACTCGTCCGCCGTCCCGTATAAGAGACGCTCGATTTCCTCCAGGTAACGTTGGGTGGGGGACACCGTGGGATCTTTGCAGGCTTGCAGGGGCGGGTCCGCAGAAGTACCGACCTCTGTAGCAGTACTTGAAGTATCCTCCTTAGTCTTGGACAGGAAGCGGTTTAGAAGGCCTTTTTCTGGTTCTTTTTCAGAAGAAGAAGCGTTGCCGTCACTGATGCTCGGTTTGAAGATGCTCGAGAGTAGACCTGGAGATGAGCCGCCCTCCGTCTTGCCAAGGTCGGATGATGGCGGCTTCTGCGTCTTTGAGTCGTCCGGGTTGCTAAAAAGACTTGAGAGGAATCCCTTTTGAGATGTTTCTTCTGGGTTCTTCTCTGGAGCCACATCAGGCGAGGACTGCATCTCCACTGGTTTCGTCCTCTGAATCTGCGGACGTCCCTGATTCGGTTTTGCTTCTTCAGCAGGAGCGTTAGCTTGCTCCGCGTTGGCTGAAATTTTGTTTAGCAGGCCAGAGAAGATCCCGCCTGATTCCGACCGGGTGGGGTTCTGCTCCGGTTGTCCCCCCCGGTTCTCGGGCGGTTCCTGCGGCGTATTCTCGCCTGCCGCGAGCTTCAAAATACCAGAAAAGAAGCCTCCGCTTTGACTAGCTTGTTCTGTTGTAGCATGTTGAGGACTTGCCGCTTTTCCTGCCGGTTCCTGCTGTTGAGGCGCCGGCGGGCTAAACAACCCGGATAGGAATCCTCCTTGTTGATTGCCTTGGGACTTTGGACCTGGATTTTGGTTTTGAGGTGCGGGAATGTTTGATTTAGCGCCCCGTTGAGACGCCTGAGGGCTGGGTTGCGGTGGTGGATCCGCGGTGGTTAATTTACCGAGCAGCCCTGACAGCAGTCCGCCTTGTTGGGGATCGCTTGCCGAGGAAGAAGCTTGTTGGGGAATCTGGCTTTGCCGACGTAGGGGTTGCCTACTGCCGCCATGTTGCTGCTGGTTGGAAGGACCAACAGGAGGCTGCTGAACCGGAGGAGAACCTGAAGAAAAGAGCCCAGAGAGGAACCCTCCTTGTTGACTAGGTGTTTGCGGTGTCGCCTTGGGACCTGGTTTCTCCTGATCCTGTTGGCTACCGGTAGAAGGAGCAGATGCTGGGGCTCCCGGATCTGTAATTTTGCTCAGGAACCCAGTGAGCATCCCTCCAGGACTGCTTTGAGGCTGCTGAGGAGGTATCTGGTTTTGCCTGTGCAAGTTTGGTCTACCGCCTGGCTCCTGGTTACTCGGTTGCTGCTTTGGTGAACTCTCTTGGTTCCCGACTCCAAAAAGACCTGAAAGGAAGCCTCCTTGTTGAGCGGGTGTGGTTTGGGGCTGAGATGGGGCCGAGGTGGGTTCTACAATCTTGCTAAAAAGCCCAGACAACAAGTTAGCCGGTTGCTGATTCGTTGGCTGAGGAGCCGCCTGAGGAGCCGCAGGTCCTTGGGGTCTTGGCGTTGGAACTGGTACTTTCAGTGGATTTTGTTGGTCCGATGCTTCTACTTGCTGGTCCAGCTGGTCATGGGAAGAACCGTCCATTGAACCTGATTTAGCTTCTCCAGACCGGATGGATTCCGTTACGTTTTGTTTATTTTCATCTTCTGTTCCGGTTTTGTGAGCGTCCTGAGTGGACGGAGCCGGCTGAGAAGTAGTGACGGAGTCTGTTGCTTTCTTGAAGAGTCCAGACAACAGTCCCCCGATGGGGGGCTGTGCACCAGAAGGTGGTTCTTGAACCGGTATTTGGCTTCCTGGCAAAGTAGACGGTGGCTGATTTGTAGGAGCCGAAATGTCAGAGGCAAATTTTAAAAACCCAGAAAGAAGTCCTCCTGAAGGTTGAGCCGCAGGGTTTTGTGTTTGGGGCGGGGACTGGGACTGGGACGGTGCTGAAAATAGGCCCGAAAACAGCCCACCCTGTTGAGGCTGACCGTCCCCTCCTTGGGGTTTCTTGGGGGCCTCTTCCGAAGGTCCTAGTTTCAACAACCCAGACAGAATCCCTTGAGGCGCAGAGACCTCCGGTTGTGATCTGGTTTGGTCCTCAACTGTAGAAGGCTCCGTCGTCCGGGCATCGGTCTGACACCGAGGATCTTTGACCGCCAAGGTTTCCATCTGGGTATCATCTGATCCCTCGAGAAGGTTTTGCTCTGTATGGGTCTCGGTGAGACCACTAGGTTGGGTTAGAGTCACGCTAGGAGTGGTTTGTGCTTTGACCGACTCCTTAGCCGGTTCACTCTGGGCTACCTTGAACAGGTTTGAAAACCAACCAGTTTCTTGGTTTCCTTTTGGGGTACCTTCAAGAAGCACAGCACGGCCGGGAGAGGGGGTTCTTGCGGGGGTCGTGGACCCCAACGGAGCGCCGGTATCCTCCCCGGCTGCAAACTTAAGAAATCCCGAAAGGACGCCTCCGTCTGATTTACCCTGGTTGGCCGTGGGAACGTCTTCCTTGGAGAAAAACGGGATTTTGAGTTTTCCGCCTAGAAATGACTCCTCTGCAGGTTTGGGTCCGGTCTGCGTTGCGGATTCAGGAGGATTTGTAGATATTAAACTGGAGAGGGACTTCCTGAAAGGACTGAATAGGCCGGTGTCATCGGAGCCGCTTTGGTTTTTTGGTTCCGGGACGGTACCAGTTCTTTGCTGAATATCTGGTAGCTCGCCAGACGATTCCGTCTCCGGAAGGAGCTCCACTGATCCACTTCCTGTGTCCGGCAACAGATCAATGGACCCACTCCCTGACCCTGGTCTCACATCTGATACGGGTTCCTGATTGGGACTAGCAGACCCCGGCTGGGAGTCGTTGCTTCCCGCTGATGTACTTCTTTGCGGGGAGGGCTCTCTTGACGGGGGGGCACTGGAAAACAAGCGTAGAGGACTTAGCCGTCCAAACACAGACTCCAACCCAGAGGAGGTCTGGCTAGCGCTAGCATCTGTGGTACTCTGCGTCTGATTAGCTTCAGCTTGCGGAGCGGGTTCCGATGCATGAAAAGGAATCAGAGACTGCAAGGAGAACTTCTTCTCCGTGGAAGGTTCCTGAGAGGCGGGGGGAACGATGGCCACGGGGGGCGAAGTTCCGCCGGTTTTCGGAATGAAGGAAAGCAACTTGGATATTCCAGACTCGGGTTGAGGCGCCGTCTTGGAGGAAGACGTGTCTGCTGGCGGGGTTCCGCAGGGCTCTGTGGCTTCCGGGCTACTTTTTGGGATCATGGAGAGAAGTTTTAAGATGCCGGATTCTGCCGCGGGACTCTTGGGAGTCGGCGGGTCAACTGAGGTTTCCTTTGATCCGGTAACGGAACTGAAGAACGATTTCATGGAGTTTTTTACGTCGGGAATTCCACCTTCAGACGCTTTGTCCTCGGGTTTGAGGTCTTCGGTCTTCCTGTCCGCAGGAAGCGACGGCAGCTTCCTCCTTACTGGTTTGGACTCGTAGCTGTTAAGCTCCTCCTCTTTTACAGCCAGGTACTCAGATACCGAGTCCACCAAGCATTTGAGTTCATCCATGGGGTCTATGAAGTCCTCACTGGGCTCCTGGACAGGATCTGAAGACCGTCCAGGATAGTAGTAGGACTCGTACTCGTAGGTAACGTCCTCCTCGCAGAACATCACGTCGTCCAGTTCCTCATCGGATCCAAAGGAGTACTGCATCTCGTCCGATCCCACGGATCCGTACTCGGCCCTGAGTCTCACCTTAGCGTCCTCTTCCTCACGGAACGCCGCGTAGCTTTCCTCCAACGCCGTCTTGGCCCAAAGTCTGGTCTTGTAGAGGAGACCTTCTCGGTCCGTTTCTTGGCGGAGACGTTTCAGCGACGGAATGATGTCGATCTCAGGCGGGGACGATTCGTCCTCAAAGCTACCGGCTTCCCGGTAAACCAGCCGGACTTCTCCGGTGCCGAAGCCACGCCTCCTGCTGTCGGGCGCCTCCCATTCCACCGTCTGGTAGAACCTGCTGGCTTTGGACTCGTGCGTCTTATCGCCGATGCGGTAGATGATGCTTTTGTCTTCGTCCTCCCACATTTTCTGCTCGGCGTCCAAGTAATCGTCCAAGACGGCAGAGTCGGGCGCTTTGTACGCGCCCTCCCAGTCCTCCACGCCCATGCCGGAGTCCACTGGGACTATCGTGACGCCGCGCCTAGCGCTCGAGTGCCGCCTGCGTGTGGCGGAAAGACGATGCAAAGAAAAGAAGACAGAGAAAGTGAAGACAGAAAGCGACGAAGCGGCGAATGAAAAATGTCACGACCACTTTGACGGATCTGCTGCCGGCGTTCCGGCGGGGTTACCTGGACCCCCGAGGGTCTGGATAGTCCGTCTCGTAGCTTTGCGCCGAGTCAGACTCCCGCGAGAGCCGCCGGTGCTGGACCCCGCTTCCCATCGGGTACTGGTGTGCCGACGAGTTGGTCTGCGAGGCATTGTGGAAGCGTGGGGGTCCGATGCCGACTTCGCTGCGGTAGTCGCTGTCCCGCTCGTCCGCCAAGCTGTCGTGGTCGTCCAAAGCTGCGGGGAGAGACGACGACGGCCTTTCACCTTTCACTTAATTATCAACGACAACGGCGTGCAATAATGAGGCAGTTTTTTTGTAAAAAAAAAAAAAAAAAACTTTAAAAATTTGTTTTTTTGGTTAAAAAAAGTACGGATTTTTTTGTTTGAAAAAAAATCTATGAATAAATTGCATTTTTGGTTTGCAAAACATTTGTTTTTGGGTTAAAGAACATTATGAAAAAAAAATTCACTTGAAAAACACTTTTTCGTAAATATAGTTTTTTGTTGAATTTTTTTGTTGAGTTTTTGTTGAATGTATTTTTGGAATAAAATGACGCTTTTGTGAAGAATAAAATACTGATTATTTTAAATAAAATGCATTTTGGTTTTCAAAAAAGTTTATTTTTTTGGTAAAAATTTTTTCACTTGATAAAGAAAAACACTTTTTTGTCAATAGTATTTTTTGGAAAAGATTTTGTTGAATATATTTTCAAAAAATGTGACACTTTTGTAAAGAATCAAATATTGATTTTTTGTTTTAAAAAATCTATAAATAAAATGCATTTTAGTTTTCGAAAAAAATATTTTTTGGTTAAAAAACATGTAAAAAAATTTTCACTTGATAAAGAAAAACACTTTTTTGTAAATAGTATTTTTTGGAAAAGATTTTGTTGAATATATTTTCAAAAAATATGACACTTTTGTAAAGAATAAAATATTGATTTTTTGTTTTAAAAAATCTATAAATAAAATGCATTTTAGTTTTTGAAAAAAAAAATATTTTTTGGTTAAAAAACATGTAAAACATTTTTCACTTGGGAAAAAAAAACAACACTTTTTTGTAAATATTTTTTTCTTGAAAAGTTCTGGTTAAATGTATTTTTTGGAATAAAATGACGCTTTTGTAAAGAATAAAATACTGATTTTTTTGTTTTAAAAAATCTATGAATAAAATACATTTGGGTTGTTTTGTTTTTGTTTTTGAAATGCTGTTGCAAAAATTTTTTTCATAAAAATGTGTTTACAAAATGTACTACAAATTTATTGGAAAAAAGTTTTATCGTTAAACTAATTATTTTGTTTTTCTTGGTCAACTATGTTCATTCGTTGAATTAAAATTTTGTTTAAAAAAAATTGTTAAATTGTCCTAAATTTCTTTTGGGGGGGGGGGTTAGAAAAAATATAGGATCAAGGTTTGTGTTATTATTAGGTCCTAATATCAACAATTTCTGCTGTGTTTTTGCTATATATTTTCCTCGTTTTTGTCGTTTATTGTCTGTTTAATTTGACTTAATTTGTGCTCCAATAAAAACAAGCTGCCTAGCTGCACTTTGATGAGTAATCTTGCTAGCAAACAGAGATAAGTTAGCTTACCTCTCCTGCATCTGTGTATCAATTTCCAACATAATGCTAAAATCAATCACAATAACAGCGGAATGACAACTCAACACAAATGAATCACACAATGAAAACACACCACAAAGTCTCATTCGTCACTTGAGGAGAAATAGCTCCCTCTTGTGGCGAAAGCCATGAAACACACCCGAACTTCAATTCAGAATTGAGAGAAGTTTTCGGTTAAATGGAATAAAAACAAAACATCACAATGGAATGAATGAAACATTTACAATAAAAATAAGCAGTGTACGTACGCTGCTGCTCACTCCATCCAAAATAAGTCCAACTGCCTGATAGTAAGGAAGCAAGGAAGTAAACAAACGTAGGCCGCCAAACATTAGGCACCGCCCATTTTCATTTTCTCCACGGGGTGTGCATATTATTACAAAGTACAGCGATAATAAACATATACTGTATATTTACATACAGTATATTTATACTTACAGCACTGTGACGGCACAGAAGGCATCCGTCTCGTTTGGATGTCCTCCTGCAGGGGGAAATACCACAAAAGACACCCGTCATTCAAATACATCAACATGTGGCAGCGCGAGTGTAATGGCCACAACCTGCCATACGGTGGCAGCAGAGAGCAGTCATGCAACAACTCCATGGCAAAACTAGTCAATAAGTATATTCGGAAATAAAGAAAATTGTAATAAATAAATACATTTAAAGTTTAAAAAAAAATGTAATAAGCAGTAAAAATAATAATAAATAATGCTTGTAAATAAATATAATACAGCACATTTTTTAAAATTATTTTACAAACAAAATATTACATATATTTTAACAAAGTTAAAATGACATTATGTTAAACATTGTTATTTAAATTAATTTAAAATAAAACATTTAATTTTTTGGTTAAAAACATTACATAGTTTTTTTTCACTTAAAAAACACTTTTTTGTAATAGTTTTTCTTGAAAAGTTTTTGTTAAATGTATTTTCAGGGAAAAAAAATGACGCTTTTGTAAAGAATAAAATACAGATTTTTTTGTTTAAAAAAATTTACAAATAAAATGCATTTAGGTTTTCAAAAAGTTTTATTTTTTTTGGTTAAAAAACATCATGTAAAAAAATTTTCACATGCAACAATTCCGTAACAAAAGTAGTCTATAAACATATTCATAAATAAATAATTGTAATAAATAAATACATTTAAAGTTTAAAAAAAAATGTAATAAGCAGTAAAAATAATAATAAATAATGCTTGTAAATAAATATAATACAGCACATTTTTTAAAATTATTTTACAAACAAAATATTACATATATTTTAACAAAGTTAAAATGACATTATGTTAAACATTGTTATTTAAATTAATTTAAAATAAAACATTTAATTTTTTGGTTAAAAACATTACATAGTTTTTTTTCACTTAAAAAACACTTTTTTGTAATAGTTTTTCTTGAAAAGTTTTTGTTAAATGTATTTTCAGGGAAAAAAAATGACGCTTTTGTAAAGAATAAAATACAGATTTTTTTGTTTAAAAAAATTTACAAATAAAATGCATTTAGGTTTTCAAAAAGTTTTATTTTTTTTGGTTAAAAAACATCATGTAAAAAAATTTTCACATGCAACAATTCCGTAACAAAAGTAGTCTATAAACATATTCATAAATAAATAATTGTAATAAATAAATACATTTAAAGTTTAAAAAAAAATGTAATAAGCAGTAAAAATAATAATAAATAATGCTTGTAAATAAATATAATACAGCACATTTTTTAAAATTATTTTACAAACAAAATATTACATATATTTTAACAAAGTTAAAATGACATTATGTTAAACATTGTTATTTAAATTAATTTAAAATAAAACATTTAATTTTTTGGTTAAAAACATTACATAGTTTTTTTTCACTTAAAAAACACTTTTTTGTAATAGTTTTTCTTGAAAAGTTTTTGTTAAATGTATTTTCAGGGAAAAAAAATGACGCTTTTGTAAAGAATAAAATACAGATTTTTTTG
Organism: Doryrhamphus excisus; assembly: GCF_030265055.1. Classification (NCBI taxonomy): domain Eukaryota; kingdom Metazoa; phylum Chordata; class Actinopteri; order Syngnathiformes; family Syngnathidae; genus Doryrhamphus; species Doryrhamphus excisus. The sequence continues at coordinate 25,576,296 of NC_080469.1, read as the reverse complement.
TTTAAAAAAATTTACAAATAAAATGCATTTAGGTTTTCAAAAAGTTTTATTTTTTTTGGTTAAAAAACATCATGTAAAAAAATTTTCACATGCAACAATTCCGTAACAAAAGTAGTCTATAAACATATTCATAAATAAATAATTGTAATAAATAAATACATTTAAAGTTTAAAAAAAAATGTAATAAGCAGTAAAAATAATAATAAATAATGCTTGTAAATAAATATAATACAGCACATTTTTTAAAATTATTTTACAAACAAAATATTACATATATTTTAACAAAGTTAAAATGACATTATGTTAAACATTGTTATTTAAATTAATTTAAAATAAAACATTTAATTTTTTGGTTAAAAACATTACATAGTTTTTTTTCACTTAAAAAACACTTTTTTGTAATAGTTTTTCTTGAAAAGTTTTTGTTAAATGTATTTTCAGGGAAAAAAAATGACGCTTTTGTAAAGAATAAAATACAGATTTTTTTGTTTAAAAAAATTTACAAATAAAATGCATTTAGGTTTTCAAAAAGTTTTATTTTTTTTGGTTAAAAAACATCATGTAAAAAAATTTTCACATGCAACAATTCCGTAACAAAAGTAGTCTATAAACATATTCATAAATAAATAATTGTAATAAATAAATAAATAAATTTAAAGTAAAAAAAAATTGTAATAAGCAGTAAAAAAATAATAAATAATTCTCGTAAATAAATATAATTAATACAGTACATTTAAAAAAAAATATTACATATATTTTTACGTAAACATTGTTATTTAATTTAATTTAAAGTTACATTATATAATACATTTTAATCAACATTTATTTAAAAATTTGACTTATCAATTGAATTCAAAATATTTAAATAAATGTAAAAAAAATATTTTTTTTTACAAATCTACATTAATAAAATTAAAGTAATTTAAGTACTTGACATTATATATTTTTACATACATATTTTTGAGAATAAAAGTGGCATGTTCTAATTAATTTAAAATACCATATTGTTTCTGAATTTAGAATTACAATAAAGTAATTTAAAGATGGATTATTTACACATTTCAAACGGCATAGTGTATATTTAATTCAAATGAATGTAAAACTACATAATATTACAAAGGAGATGTTAATATTATTTTTCATTTTTGATCGCCAACGTGTTTATGAAGTCCTGTTATGGATTATGGTTATGGTCGGTCACCTGGTCGTGATCACGCATGGTGTTGATTCGCTCCAGTTTGCGGCTCCAGTAGTGCGCTTCGTCTTCCGGGATGTCTGGGAAGGAGTGGAGAGAAAATGGGAGCGGATGATGGTCACCAAGCTGCTGCGCGTGGGCAGTAAAGGTGCCGTGTAGACCACAACAACGTACCGAAGGGCAGCTCAAAGCGTGCGTCCAGCAGCACTTGGTGTCGGGTGGGCTTGGTGGTGCCGCAGATCTCATCCTGCCTCATCAGGACCTCCGAGTCCAAGCAAATCCACTCACCCGGGCCCTCCTGGAAGACCGGGTCAGACCCCGAGAAAGCCGAAGCGTGCGTGTGTGTACGCGTGTGCGTTACCTCATTGGACTGTCGAACGTCGTGTAGCGGTACGAGCGCCGTGCCGATCAAAGTGTCCCAAATCAAACCTTTGTTCCACACCTCCGCCACCAGACCCGACTCCTGGTGGCCGATCTCGCTACGGGACACGCAAACGCCACGCGTCATTTCACTCGCTCACGCGGCCCTTCCTCATTTATTCATCCCTCCGTACATCATCCACTCATCCACTCACTCGCTCACTCACGTGGACAGTCATTCAGCTAAACATCATTCATCCATCATTATTATCCATTCATTCATTCACGCATTCATTCATTCATTCATTCATTCATTCATTCATTCATTCACAAATCTATTCATCATTCACTAATCATCCATCCGTACATCATCCACTCACTCACATGGCCATTCATTCATCTAAAATTATCATCCATTTATTCATTCATTCACTCATTCTTCGTTCATTCATTCATTCCTTCACACATTCATTCATTCACTCACTCACACATTCATTCATTCATTCACTCACAAATTCATTCATTCACTCACACATTCATTCATTCATCATTCACTCATTCATTCATTCACTCACAAATTCATTCACTCACACATTCATTGTTCATTCATTCATTGTTCATTCTTCATTCACTCACTCTTCATTCATTCACTCATTCTTCATTCATTCATTCACTCATTCTTCATTCATTCATTCACTCACACATTCATTCACTCATTCTTCATTCATTCACTCATTCTTCATTCATTCATTCACTCACACATTCATTCATTCACTCACACATTCATTCATTCATTCATTCACTCACTCATTCATTCATCATTCACTCTTCATTCATCCATTCACTCTTCATTCACTCATTCATTCTTCATTCACTCACTCACACATTCACTCACACATTCATTCACTCATTCTTCATTCACTCGTACATTCATTCATTCATACATTCACTCATTCATTCTTCATTCACTCATTCATCATCCACTCACTCACACATTCATTCATTCAACTAAAATTATCATCCATTTATTCATTCATTCTTCATTCATTCATTCACTCACACATTCACTCACACGTTATTCATTTACTCACACATTCATTCATTCATACATTCATTCATCATCCATTAATCATCCATCAGTACATCATCCACTGACTCACATGGACATCCATTCATCCATCATTATCATTCATTCATTCATTCATTCCCTCACATTCACGTCAGTGAAGTACTAGTAAAAGTACAGCTGTCAATCATGTAGTCAAGGCAAATGGAAAACTGGAAGTATGACGTCAAATGTTTCTTCTACTCAAGTACCGGAACTCAGTACTCAGTACTCAGTACTCAGTACTCAGTAGACCACTTGAAATGGACTCTTCACTGCCAAAATGGCCACCTCGTGTCCTCGCCATCAAAGGTGACATGACACACACGCACACACGCACATGCACGCACACACACACACACACACACACACACACGACAGCTGTCACTTTGTGACAAACAGCATCTCCTCATTTGCATATTGATGCTGACATCGCCTCACTCCGCCTGTCACTCATCACAGCTGGTGTGTGCATGTGCGCGTGCACGTGTGTAAGCAACAGGAAGTGAGAGACGGCAGTGTTCCATCTGAGGTCACATGACCATGTGAGCCCTGCTGACCCCAAGAGAGGCGAGGCCAACTTATCTGCTTAACACACACACACACACACACACGTGCACACACACACGTGCACACACACACGCGCGCACACACACACACACACAACTGGTGTCCCACTCTTTCCCCAAAACAGGAAGTTGTTTTTTTGGGGAATGAAAGTGGCCAACTTTGGCTAGCGTTAGTTGTAATGTTAGATTGACACATCCTTTGACGTATGATTGACACACGCCACCCTGAAGTCACCCCCCCCCCCAACTTCCCTCCATTGTCCCCGACCACCGCTAAGCTAATGAGACAACGGCGCTCATTAGCGCGGTGGCGTCATTTAGCGGCGGGTGGCCTCGGGGCGGAACGGCAGGAGACTCTTTCCATTTCTACAACTCAAACATTCTTGTTTTTTTTTATCTTTTAAATATTTATTTTACTTTAGAAAAATTACATACTTTTTATTTTTAAAGAAAATATATATATGTACTTATTGTTGCACATGTTATTAGAGCTCTCTCAACATGAAATAACACCCCTATAGTTACCTTTATACTCCTTTTACCAAATATAGTTGGAATAACAAAAGAAAATAAGAAATAAAAGGCATACAAAACATTTTTACGACCTTCAAAATACGCTTTTTAACATTAGAGCTCTCTCAACATGAAATAACACCCCTATAGTCACCTTTATACTAATTTTACTAAATATAGTAGGCATAATAAAAGACGATAAGACATAAAAGGCGTAGGAAACATATTTACGGCCTTCAAAATATGCTTTTTAACATTAGAGCCCTCCCAATATGAAATAACAACCCTATAGTTACCTTTATACTCATTTTACCAAATATAGTAGGCATAATAAAAGACGATAAGACATAAAAGGCATAGGAAACATTTTTACGGCCTTCAAAATAAGCTTTTTAGCATTAGAGCTCTCCCAATATGAAATAGCACCCCTATAGTCACCTTTATACTCATATTACTAAATATAGTAGGCATAATAAAAGACGATAAGACATAAAAGGCGTAGGAAACATATTTACGGCCTTCAAAATAAGCTTTTTAACATTAGAGCCCTCTCAACATGAAATAACACCCCTATAGTCACCTTTATACTCATTCAAATATAGTAGATATAAAAGAAAATAAGACATAAAAGGCATACTAAAAGTTTTTACGACCTTCAAAATACGCTTTTTAACATTAGAGCCCTCTGGACATGAAATAACACCCCTATAGTCGCCTTTATATTCCTTTTACCAAATATAGTTGGAATAACAAAAGAAAATAAGACATAAAAGGCATACAAAACATTTTTACGACCTTCAAAATACGCTTTTTAACATTAGAGCTCTCTCAACATGAAATAACACCCCTATAGTCACCTTTATACTCATATTACTAAATATAGTAGGCATAATAAAAGACGATAAGACATAAAAGGCGTAGGAAACATACGTATTTACGGCCTTCAAAATACGCTTTTTAACATTAGAGCCCTCCCAATATGAAATAGCACCCCTATAGTTACCTTTATACTCATTCAAATATAGTAGATATAAAAGAAAATAAGACATAAAAGGCATACGAAAAGTTTCTACGACCTTCAAAATACGCTTTTTAACATTAGAGCCCTCTGGACATGAAATAACACCCCTATAGTCGCCTTTATATTCCTTTTCCCAAATATAGCTGGAATAACAAAAGAAAATAAGACATAAAAGGCATACGAAACATTTTTACGACCTTCAAAATACGCTTTTTTAAATTAGAGCCTTCTCAACATGAAATAACACCCCTATAGTCGCCTTTATACTCCTTTTACCAAATATAGTAGACATAATAAAAGAAAATAAGACATAAAAGGCATAGGAAACATTTTTACGACCTTCAAAATACGCTTTTTAACATTAGAGCTCTCTCAACATGAAATAACACCCCTATAGTCACCTTTATACTCATATTACTAAATATAGTAGGCATAATAAAAGACGATAAGACATAAAAGGCGTAGGAAACATATTTACGGCCTTCAAAATACGCTTTTTAACATTAGAGCCCTCTCAATATGAAATAACAGCCCTATAGTAACCTTTATACTTCTTTAACCAAATATAGTAGACATGATAAAAGAAAATAAGACATAAAAGGCCTAGGAAACATGTTTACGACCTTCAAAATAAGCTTTTTAACATTAGAGCTCTCTCAACATGAAATAACACCCCTATAGTCACCTTTATACTCATTTTACTAAATACAGTAGACATAATAAAAGAAAATAAGACATAAAAGGCATAGCAAACATCCTTATGACTTTCAAAATCCGCTTTTTAACATTAGAGCCCTCTCGACATGAAATAACAACCCTAGAGTCACCTTTATACTCATTTTACCAAATATAGTAGGCCTAATAAAACACAATAAGACATAAAAGGCATAGGAAACATCTTTACGGCCTTCAAAATTCGCTTTTTAACATTAGAGCCCTCTCAACATGAAATAACACCCCTATAGTCGGATTTATACTCCTTTTGCCAAATATAGTAGGCATAATAAAAGAAAATAAGACACAATAGGACAACAAATCCACCAAGCAAGTGAATTTGAGCGACTCACAACATGAAGTCTTGCTCCCAACATGGCTGATTCCCTCGCACCGTGATGGTGGTGCTCTTCACATTCTGCACCTTCAACGTCACGTAGGCGTTGAACTTGTCTGCAAAAGGGATACAAAACACAACAGAAACCGCCATTAAATCCTCTTTACGGCCCTCTAAATACGCTTTTCAACATTATTAGAGCCTTCCAGACATGACGTAACACCCCTATAGTCACATTTACATTCCTATTACCCAATATAGTAGACATAATAAGATAAAATATGACAAAGAATGCCTGTTTATGACCTCTAAATACACTTTTAAACATTATTAGAGCCTTACAGACATGAACTAGCACCCCTATGGTCACCTTTACCCTCCTACTACCCATTATAGTACACATAATAAGAGAAAATATGACAAATAGTGCCTGTTTATGACATCTAAATAGGCTTTGACATTATTAGAGCCTACCAGACATGAAGTAACACCCCTATAGTCACCTTTACACTCCTATTACCCAATATAGTAGACATAATAAGAGAAAATATGACAAAGAATGCCTGTTTATGACCTCTAAATACGCATTTAAACACAATTAGAGCCTTCCAGACATGAAATAACACCCCTATAGTCACCTTTACACTCCTATTACCCAATATAGTAGACATAATAAGAGAAAATACAACAAAGAATGCCTGTTATGACATCTAAATATGCTTTGATACTATTAGAGCCTTCCAGACATGAAATAACACCCCTATAGTCACCTTTACATTCCTATTACCCAATATAGTAGACATAATAACAGAAAATATGACAAAGAATGCCTGTTTATGACCTCTAAATACGCTTTTAAACATTATTAGAGCCTCCCAGACATGAAATAGCACCCCTATAGTCACCTTTATACTCTTATTACCCAATATAGTAGACATAAAAAGAGAAAATATGACTAAGAATGCCTGTTTATGACCTCTAAATACGCTTTTAAACATTATTAGAGCCTCCCAGACATGAAATAGCCCCCCTATAGTCACCTTTACACTCCTACTACCAAATATAGTAGACATAATAAGAAAAAATAAGACAAAAAATGCCTGTTTATGACCTCTAAATACACTTTTAAACATTATTAGAGCCTTACAGACATGAACTAGCACCCCTATAGTCACCTTTACACTCTTACTACCCAATATAGTACACATAATAAGAGAAAATATGACAAAGAATGCCTGTTTATGACCTCTAAATACACTTTTAAACATTATTAGAGCCTTACAGACATGAAATAGCACCCCTATAGTCACCTTTACACTCCTGTTACCCAATATAGTAGACATAATAAGAGAAAATACGACAAAGAATGCTTGTTTATGACATCTAAATATGCTTTTAAATATTATTAGAGCCTTCCAGACATGAAATAGCACCCCTATAGTCACCTTTATACTCTTATTACCCAATATAGTAGACATAAAAAGAAAATATGACTAAGAATGCCTGTTTATGACCTCTAAATACACTTTTAAACACAATTAGAGCCTTCCAGACATGACATAGCACCCCTATAGTGACCTTTACGCTCCTATTACCCAATATAGTAGACATAATAAGAGAAAATATGATAAAGAATGCCTGTTTATGACCTCTAAATACACTTTTAAACATTATTAGAGCCTTCCAGACATGAAGTAACACCCCTATAGTCACCGTTACATTGTCCAATATAGCAGACATTTTAATCCTGACATCCTAATTTTAGAAATTCCTCCTTTCCATGAACGAGCAGTGGGAACGTATCCCAGCGTACAGCCGGCGGGGGCCCGCCCCAGGGGACCACGCATGCGTCATTTATAATTCGGCGTCCGGCACTTCTGAAAATAAATAAGTCATACTCGGTCACACATTGACATTTCCTCGGCGCGCCGCCGTGACCGGCGCTCGTTAGCAGAGCGGGAGCAATGCATGATGGGAGCCGAGGAAGAGACTCCCTAGACACGTTTGACTGGAAGTGGACTTGTTTTTACAACATGGTGAGGACCAAGATGACAGATGTTGGGGGCAGAAAATGGACCCCTGGCCGTACTTTGGACACCCCTGAGCTACATCATCATGTGCAGGGGTTTCAAACTGGTTTTGATTATTGATTATATTATGATTATTGATTATAATTATGTTATTAATATTATTAATATTAATATTAATATTAATATTAATATTAATATTAATATTAATATTAATATTAATATTAATATTAATATTAATATTAATATTAATATTAATATTAATATTAATATTAATATTATTATTATTATTATTAATATTATTAATATTATTAATATTATTAATATTAATTTGTGTTCATTTTGTTGATATTGTTAATTATTATTATTATTATTATTATTAAAATTATTGCTCAATAGTAACAATTCTATTAATTCATATTTATATACAATATTAATAATAAAAATAATTATACATTTTATTCCCCCCAAAATTATGCAAGGATAATTGTCTTTTATTTTAAAAATATTCTTTTACATCATTTATTACTTAATATATCCAATAATATGTAAAAAAAATAAATATAAAAACATACACAAACGTTTTAAAATTAATAGCTAATTATATTAATTGAATTCATAATTGTTTTTTGTATTTTACATGAATATATTTAAATGAAGAAGAAAATAAAAATAATATTTGAACATAATAAAAATAATTTAACATTGGATTTGGCACAAAAATATGAAAATTTAATTTTTTTAAAAAAATGTGCATACATTTAAAAAAAAATTTAATGTATTTTTTCTCCAATAAATATATTTTAGAAATAAATATTTCTATAATTAATAATAAAAATTAAATTAAATTAAATATTTTCAGTCAAAATTGACAATACATTTATTTTTGATTTTTGAAAAAAATATTTTGTTTGTATTTCTTAACATAAATAAATTTAATTTTTTTTTTTAATTCTACAATTTAAAAAAAAAATTTACATTTTTTTTTACAATAATGAATCATTATTATAGTATTATATTCAATAATAATTATATTAAAATAAATAAAAATAAATAACTTTAAATTGGACTTTTTCGGTCAAAATGGACAAATACAGTAAGCAATTATATTTATGATTTAATTTTAATTGTTTATTAAATAAAAACATTTATTTTGTAATATAAAAATGTATACAATTACAAATGTAACTAAATAAAAATAATATAATTTTTTTAAGGGATATTAAAATAGCAAATGGCGTTTCGATGCTGTGGCGGTCCACATCAAACGATATTGTGTGACGCCAACGCCAAGATGGCGTCTCTCCGAAGCTGCCCAGCAGGTGGCAGACGTGTCGGACGCCCACGCCGGCCACACCGAAACGCGCCCGAAGCCGCCGGCTAATTTAAGCTAATTCAAGAAGTGATCCATATTCCATCCTCTGGGACGTCCGCCCCTTTGGGGTTTCAAGGAGCCCCCCGACCCCCCCCCCCCCCCTCCATCCCCCAAGCGATACAAGACAAATCAGATCCAATTTGCTAAAGTGGAGCAGCAGACTGGGACGACTCGTCTAGTCATGTCTGATTCCGCTTGGAAGAAGCCCCGATAATGGGCGCCCTAAAATTGTCAAAAAATGCTAACTTTATTTTCTTTACATTCTCATATTCCAACTTCATCCCAAAAATCCCGGCGTGAAAAAGAGCAGGAAGGAGTTCTAACCTGGGGGTCCGTGGAGTTTGGCCTTCTTCACTGTGGAGACAAAGAAAAGAAAAAAAACACAAATCAGGATGACGAAGAAAGGAGTGGAAGTCACCCGGGGCCCCCGGGGCGGGGGGCCTCTAACGTGTAGGATGAAAGGTTAATGGCCGACGATGCAAATCCTCTCTGACGTTTATTCAATCACCCCCAGCCAGACTTCATCCTTACCTTACGTTAGCACCCTGGCTAACGTTAGCACCCCGGGACACCTCATTCCATGTCTTAATATGTCTACTATGTTGGCTAGTAGGACTTTAAAGCTAACTATAGGGGTGCTATTTCATGTCTACAGGGCTCTAGTAATGCTGAAACAGGTTTCGATGTCTAATATTATCTTATTATGTCTACTGTATTAGGGAATAGTAGTCTAAAGGTGACTATAGGGGTGTTATTTCATGTCTAGAGGGCTCTAATATTTAGTATTTAGAAGGATGGAAATGGGTTTTATGTCTTATGTCTAATTATATATACTATACTTAGTAATAGGAGTATAAAGGTGACTATAGGGGTGTTATTTCATGTCTAGAGGGCTCTAATAATGTTACATAGCTTATTATGAAATTTTGTGGCAGAAGTCATAACTTTTATCTCATAGTTGAATTTTTTTTATGCCAGAATTATGACTTTTTCTCTCATAATTGTGACTTATATGAGATGATAAGTCATAATTATGAGATTAAATCTCATAATTGCATCTTTTTATCCCAGAATTTTTACTTTTCATCTCATAATTGTGACTTATATGAGATGACGAGTCATAATTATGAGATGAAAAGTCAAAATTCTGGGATGAAAAGATGCAATGATGAGATAAAAGTTATGACTTCTGCCACACAATTTCATAATAAGCTATTTAACATGATTAGAGCCCTCTGGACAGGAAATAACACCCCTATAGTCACCTTTATACTCCTATTACTAAGTATAGTATGAGATAATTCATAATTATTCTCATAATTGCATCTTTTTATCCCAGAATTATGACTTATTTATCCCAGAATTTTGACTTTTTATCTCATAATTGTGACTTATCATCATCTCATATAGTGATTTATTGAATTGTGACTTATGAGATAAGTCACAATTATGAGATGAAAAGTCAAAAATTCTGGGATAAAAAGATGCAATTATGAGATAATTCATAATTATTCTAATAATTATTATCATAATGGCATCTTATATGAGATGATAAGTCACAATTATGAGATGAAAAGTCAAAATTCTGGGATGAAAAGATGCAATTATGAGATAATTCATAATTATTTTAATAATTATTCTCATAATTGCATCTTATATGAGATGATAAGTCATAATTATGAGATGAAAAGTCAAAATTCTGGGATAAAAAGATGCAATTATGAGATAATTCATAATTATTCCCATAATTATTATCATAATTGCATCTTATATGAGATGATAAGTCACAATTATGAGATGAAAAGTCAAAATTCTGGGATAAAAAGATGCAATTATGAGATAATTCATAATTATTCTAATAATTATTATCATAATTGCATCTTATATGAGATGATAAGTCACAATTATGAGATGAAAAGTCAAAATTCTGGGATAATAAGATGCAATTATGAGATAAAAGATGACAATTATGTGATAGAAAGTCAAAATTGTGAGCTAAAAAGATGTAATTATGAGATAATTATGAGTTAAAAGTCCTAATTACGTGATAAAAGATGTAATTATGAAATTAAAAAGGTCAACTATGTGATAAAAAAAGTCGTCATTATAAAGATACTACGATACTACAATACTGTATAATTCCACCCTTTTGGCGAGGAGGGAGGGGGGTCCCGAAACCCCCAAAAGTAACTTTCAGGTGACGCGCAGTGGTGCTCGCCGTTGGTCTCTGCCGTCAAAGGTCAGTATGACAGCGGCGAGATGTCGGAGGTCAGCGTCGCTGTGGGTCACGGTGCGATTAGGAGCGGCGGCGGCGGCACGTGTGTCAATGTGATTGTGTGGCAGCGTGCGTGCATGCGTGCGTTTGATCGTTTGATAATCCTGGTCGGCTAAGCAGGCCTTAAGCAGGCATGCAGGCTGCTGGCCTGCATTGTGATGCGCACGCACACACACACACACACACACACACCCGTCCTGCGTTCTGGCCCACATAAAGTGATCCACACTTGAAGACGCCTTTGGCCTTTGGCCTGGAAGTGGATCCCAATTTTTTGTCACAATAAAAAAATTGAAAAAAAAAAAAAAAAAATAGGGACAATCCATAATCTGATGAGCATGTGATGAGTCATGCTGGGATTAAATGTGGAGCTGCGCTGTCAGAGAATTATTATGTCATATTCTTTCATGCCAACACGCTACCCTCCTGCTCTCAAACCTCCAAAACTCAAAAATAATACCTCAATCATTGCCTGCCATGATGCCATCATTTTGGAAATATATCCATAAATCATTTCATAAAACTCTAAAATATAAAAACACTAAAAAAATCATCTTTATTTGAATATTTATTATATATTTAGAATTTAATATTATTGTAAAAAAAGCTAGAAATAAAACAAATATTTTAAATATTTTAAAATTTTATTTTAAAATTATATTATATTTATTATATTTTAAATAGATTTTTTTTAAATAAATATTTTTTAAGAAATACAAATATTTCTTTAACAATCAAAATTAATGTCAATTTTAACAGAAAAGCTATTTTTGTTTTCAAATCCAATTTAGTTTCTTTTTATTTGCATTTATTTGTACATTTCATAATTCATTATTACTTGATAAATATTTATTTTTGAAATATATTTGTGAGAAATACACTTCTTTTTTAAAAAAATATTGTAATATTGTAAAAATACTTCCAAATATTTTTTACTTACTTTTACTTTTTTTTTTTTTACAAAATTCCAAATATTAATACAATTAATGTCATTACATTATTTTGAAAAAATATTTGTATATTTTTTTTACATATTCATATTTATATTAAGACATAATGTAAAAATATTTTCTGTTTTGGTAAAATGTATTTGTGAGATTTAAAATAATTTTGAGTCAACTCATTTATATTTTTTTAATAATTTTTTATAAAATATTTTATAGAATAGTTCATAATATAACAAAACATTGTCTATTTTTACACTTATTTAAATATATTTACCAGTATGTAAAAATAATATTTTAAGTAATAAATAATAATAATAATAATAAAATTTTAACTGAAAAAGACATTATTTGTGGTTAAATGTGTTTGTCAATTCTGGCATCATTTTTTGGTGAATTCCCATTTTTAATTATTAAATTTAATTATTAATATTTTAATATTAATATTTCAATTTTAATATTAATTTAATATTTCAATTATTCAAGAAAAATCCAAGAAAAAAAAGTCATAATTTTCTGAGAATAATGTCATAATATTATGAGGAAGATGAGGGTGGCAACCCCTCCCTGCACTGATTGTGGGCAGGAAGCTGTCATGACCAGGAAGTAGCATTATCATGGCGGGATGGGGCGGAGGGGGGGGGGGTGTGGAAGACCCATCCCACGTGAGTTCTACATCCCAACACACACAGTAGCAGATGGCTAGAGGATTAGCGCCCCCCCATCACCCCCCCACCGCCGCCCTGACGAGAAGCCTTACTTCCTCGTTTCGTTTTCTGCCCCTCACTTCCTGTTCTTACCTGCCACTTCCTGTTCTCCTGCCGGCCTGGAGGTGCTAAATCCAAACAGGTGGGGGCCACATTCCTTATCTGTCACGATAACGCGGCAGAGTGACGCCTCCCGTCACGTCATTGTACGTCTGCCAATCAATCTTTGGTATGCAAGTATGGGGATGCCCGCCCCCCCCCCAGCACACCACAACACCCCTATTGGAATCTACCGGGGCCAATGCAGACCAGGGGAGGACCATGTTAGCCTGAGAGACCGCCCCCCCCCCCAATGGGGGCCAATGCAAACCTGCAGGGAACAGGAAGGTTGGCGCGTGGAGGATGCAGTTCTTCAGGTTTTTCCGCATTTGTGTTCTGATCAAGTTTTTTTGCCTCCAGGAAAAAAAAGCTCGACATTTTGTTTTGGTTTTTTTTTCACATTCGGTAACTGGAACAGGAACTGGAACAGGAAATGGAAAATGGGAACGCCGAGACCGCTAGCCCTCCAGCGAAACGCCATGTCCAGCACGACTCTTTAAGCGAGAGAGACTGTGAGGTTTACCAACGTACTTGTGTCATGGCCGATTATACATGAGACGATGACGTCACCCCCGCCCCCTGCCCCCGGCCCCCAACTCCACCAACAAAGAATTAGTGATCAATTTGTCCAAAAAGATGTTCTTTGGATGGAACACTTGTCTCCCCATCCGCCAGCTGTGACATCATTCAGCGTGGATCACAACATCTATTGCATTTTTACTTCACAGCTGCGCCCCCAACCCCGCCCCGCCTACCCAGTCCCATCCTGTCACGGTTGAGTCGGGGCGGTCGTGCCCGAGGCGTCCATCACACACCGAGATGACAACAAGTGTCTGGAAATGATGAAGTGACAAAGTGAACGCCGGCGGCGAAAAGACGACTTTGATAGCATCGACATCAGGTGGATGGACGCCCGGGGTGGAGGGTCACCCAAGGTGGGTGGAGGGTCACCCAAGGTGGATGGACACCCAAGGTGGATGGACACCCAAGGTGATGGATGACACCCAAGGTGGATGGGCACCCGGGGTGGATGGATGACACCCAAGGTGGATGGGCCCCCGGGATGGATGGGCACCCAGGGTGAGTGGGCACCCGAGGTGGATGGGCACCCGAGGTGGATGGGCACCCGGGGTGGATGGGCACCCGGGGTGGATGGGCACCCGAGGTGAGTGGGCACCCAGGGTGGATGGGCACCCTGGGTGGATGGGCACCGAGGGTGGATGGGCACCCAGGGTGGATGGGCACCCAGGGTGGATGGGCACCCTGGGTGGGTGGGCACCCTGGGTGGGTGGGCAAAGTACACCAAATGTACTCATTTCCAGTGGCTAGTACATGTATACAGTACAAGCTGTACACGGACTACTTTCTTTTGTACTTCGACAAGATACTATGCTGTATGCCATGTAGCATCGCATGCTAATTTACCACACCCACTTCTTTCAGAACAACGAATAAAAACAGCTAGCAATGTCTAAAATCAAGCTTTTGGGGGGGGGGGGGTCTGGGGGGGGGTACGTCTCAAAAGAAGTCAACACACCAGGGTGATTTTTGAAAGACACACTCAGCATCGTACTACATTTTCCCTTTAAAGATGACAACCTGACGAGTATACTGTACACCTGTGACGTCACAACTTGCTATGGCTGCGTTCCGAAACTTTGCCCACTTTTCCTGTCCCCCGGGTGAACGGACGCTACTCACCTCTGACACACAGCAGAGACATTGCAGACACAGTTCCCGCAGCCGGCCTTCAGTCACTTTCTTGCATCTCGCAGCACACGCGACACAAGTTCGAGTCCCGCCTGCCTCCTCCCCCCCTCTCACCCCCACCCTCGCCCCGACTCAGCGTGGAGTGGGACAAAGTAGCGCACATGAGGGCCGGGGGTTCACCGAGGCGGAGAGCATTATTCCCGGCCGTGGTCCGTCCGTCCGTCCGCAGGTACGACTGTGAAAGTGACGCTCGGCGATTAAAGATAAATCCCGCCAGCTGGGCGGCTCTTGTGCTGCATTCAGGGACGGCGCGGAAGCTCGGAATTTGGAACAACGACATGTTTTGGCAGGAATTCCAGCAAGGAGGAAATGAATTAATAGAATATTATTACATAACTGTAGACTGAGAAAAAGGCTGCTAGTAAAAAAAACACAAATTTACTTTTGTGTGTTTTAAAAACAATCGAATATGTAATATTTGGTAATTATATTATCATTTAACGTCATAATGTTCTGTTTTTGCCGATTGGCTGGAAGAGTTCTACCCCTAATGTCATGCAATCCATCGTAAATTGTCAAAATAAAAAGTTGCAAAAAGAATATTTACTCATATTTCCGATAAAAGTGTGTTATGTTATATACAATAAATGATAACCACATGCTATTTGAACGTCTTGATTATATCAATCAATGAAAGTCGAATGCTGCCATCTAGTGGCAAAATATATGACACACCTGTAGTTTAACGCTAAAGTAATTGGTTATATTATTGCACCGTTTCAGTTGTGATGTGTATAAATAAATGGAGGGCACCAAGAAGTCAAAGTAGCTGCCCCGATATTACTTTATTAATTAGACGACATTAATTAGCATGTTTCGTGAATAGCTGTAGCTCAGATTCAATAATATGTACGGTACCGTGTCTTTGACTTTGTAGCTGTCAACTGGTGCCATCTAGCGGCAGAAAGACGTTACTGCACAAACTCTTTCGACTACCGGAAATGAGAGCACCATTGGAATTTATATGGTCTGTAACTCGACACAGTACGGATGATTTCACACTTCAAATGCCTCAAATGATTTTAAAAGCTAACAATACGTTTGTCGTTGTGTTTGCTTGGTTATGTATGCCGTTTAGTCAACATCATCGTGATTAGCATGACGAAATGTGAGTAACACGTCGAGGTGCTAAATTAGCTCCGTGTAGCTAACCCGGTTAGATAAGCTAACGGCAAACCAATCCAACGCGAGCTCGTGTTGACGTCGTACGTGCTCGCGCCCTGCCCATCCCGTCGTCAAGCACGCGCGCTGTGTCGAGTCGAAGCAGCATCATCTCGACGTGAGCGAGCGTGGCACGCGCACACACCTGAAGAGGACGAAGAAGACGCAGCGTGACGCCCCCCCCCCCCCCCCACCAACCCCGATCAACAAAAGACCACCGAGACAAGGTGAGTGTTGAAGCCGCTCTTTGTCGCATCGTCCCCGGGGAAAGTGGGAGCGAGGCACCGGGAGGAGGGTTTCGTTCCGCGCCCCGGCAGACTGAAGTCCCGGACAAACGACGCCTTGAACGGTCACTGCGGGGAGTGAGCCTCGACGTTCCTCCTCCACATTCCTCTCTCCGTGGAGCTCGTGGTAGCATTTAAAAGGCAAAATGGTGGCGATCGTGTTTTTATTGGATATTCCTTATCGCATTGACACAAAGGGACGTTTGTCATCATCGCGTCAAATTGTTTGTTACACAACGGGAAGACATGATTGTGTTCCGGATGCGGCCGCCATGTTGCTGTTCGATTAATGACGCATCAGCGGCCTGCGAGTTCACTCGATCACATATTGATCACATAGCACAGAAACAACAGCTGTCAAGCTGGGTGGAAGAATGACAATGGCACTTCCGTCGCTGTCCTTCAAAATAAAAGTCGAGTTGCCGGATGTTACGGAATGAGATCGCTTCGAAGTCAAATTAAGCTAACTATGTATGATATTGTTATATGATCATAACAAAACGTGTGTGTTTGTAACGTTAGTGTTCTTACGTAAGGGTAAAAACAACAAATATGTTTATTATTATTATTATTTTTTAATATGAACTGTATTTAGGGCTTTTGCTGTGACCACACCCACACTATAAATAACTATTACTGCTTTCCTGCTGCACACCATCCGTTTACTAATTTGCACACTTTTACTGCCTGCAAAGATGTGTGTGTGTGTGTGTGTGTGTGTGTGTGTGTGTGTGTGTGGTCACACTGGGCCAGTTGTGTGTTGTGTGTCTGTCCCTGAATAGCTTCCCACATATTTGCAGCAGCTGCAGCATGTCTCTTGCGTGTGTCGTTCGCCTGCTTTGGAGGCTCCTCCGGGGTCAAAGGTTATTGTAATACTCAGGACGCTGCGCTTTTTTGGGATGTGGAAACTATGAAGAAATAGAAATAGTCTGTTCCAGAGTCAAACTGTGGCCATCAGGGGTGTGCAAACTTTTTCCATTCTGAAAAATCTGAGGATATTTACATTTTGGAACCAAACAATGTTATATATATTTTTTCTTGCACTTTTTGTGCATCTTTGTAATTAATTATTAATTTTTTTTATATTTAATATATAATATTTTAATATTATAATATTTATAATATTCTTCTCATCAGATTAACTTCATGATTTAGCATCATTTTTCTCCCACTAAATGTTCCTTTATTCTTAATTTTTTTTCACATTACTTTTAATTAAATAATTTTATTTTTTTTAATTTCTTGTATTTAAAATTTGTATATTTAATATATAATATTTTAATGTTTTAGTGTTATAATATTTATAAGATTTTTATTAGATTATGACTTCATGATACAGCATCATTTTTTTTCCCACTAAATGTTCCTTTATTCTTTATTTTATTTTTTTTCACACAACTTTTAATTAAATATTTTTATTTTTTAATATTTCTTTTATTTAGAATTTTTATATTTAATATATAATATATATATATATAATATATAATATTATAATATTGTTATCATCAGATTATGACTTCATGATAAAGCATCATTTTTTCCCACCAAATGTTCCTTTGTTATTATTTTTTTCACATTACTTTTAATTAAAAATATATTTATATTTTTTATTAATATTTTTTAATTTTACAACTTTGTTTTTCTTGAATGAAGAAGCCACTTTCTCGTCATTTTGTTATTTTATTACTAATATATCAATACCGTCCCAATATCGTGTCTTCCATTTTAGCTACTTTTCTAAAAAATGTTATTTTTCTAATCGTTTAACATCGTCCATTGTTTCAAGCGATCTTGCTAGCCGAAGACGAAGATGCTAGCTATTTGTGGCGGCAGGCTGCTTATGTAAGCATGGCTAATCTACTTGAGGGAGACAAACGGGTTTGGGAAGGAAGTCTTTTGGGAGGCGGCCATCGAGGTCACGTCCATCTTTGGCAGACGGAGGTCAAAAGGGCGGTTGAAGACTCTCTTACAATGTGAGCATGTATCGCTAGCTAACCACACAGGCTAGTTTTTGCATCTTAGCTAACGAGTGCTAAGATTTGTTTATGCGTCACAGGTGTCAAACTCGAGGCGCAGGGTCTTGATTCAGCCTGCTGTATCATTTTATGCGGCCCGCGAAAGCCTGGAAATAATACATCCTCAAAAATACTTATTTTAGTTTATTAATTCTAAAATTATTTTATATTTTTTTAATGTTTTTTTAACTCTAAATTTTTGAAATTATTTTGTTTCTTTTTGTATTGTAACAAAGATATTTAACTTGTTTTTGACGTATTTGAATTGTAAAAAATATATATTTTTTGGTTTTAAAATATTTTAATTTCTTTTTATTTTATATGCTTTTAATGTAGTTACATTTTTATTTTTTATATTGTAAACCTATGTATATTTAATTAAAATTTTTAGTTAAAGTTAAAATTCAAAGAATATTTTTTTAAGTTAAAATTATTATTTTTTAATTATTTTTATTTTTTTTAAACTTTATATATAGTTATATTTATTATTTTTATATTATGATTTTTACTATTTAACTATATATTATCGTAAGAATATATATATTATAGATATAATCTTTCAATAAAAACATTTTTTAAATGAAAAAAACACTGTCTTGCTCGTTAAATTTATTTTAGCAAAAGTTCTTCAGATTTGTTGATTTTTAAATGATTATTATTAAAAATAAGATTTTTTTAATGATTATCAAAAAACTTATATAATAGCATGACACTTGTTGACGAGACAGAGATTGTTACTGGAGCTGGAACTTCACTTTTATGGTCAATGTTGATCTGAAGTTGGCGGAGAAGACGCACACAGAGGAAATAATATATAATGTACTAAAAACCGACCAATCACAGCCCTTGTGGTTCGATTATTTTAGTCAGTCCCAGCAGGAGGTTTTGGAGGGGGAGGAGCGAGGCGGCGTCGCGTACGAGGCTTTAGCGTTGTCATGACGAGGGTTGGTCTGTGAACGGCCCCTCCTGATCATGTGATCTGTGTGGGTTTCATTGAAATTCCCGGTCAGCGTTGGAATGCGTTCTTGTGTCTGTGAGGGCTGCCGGTCTTAACGAGTCCATTCAAAGATTCTTCTGGTGTGCTGGAATCAGGACAGGGCGGCCATGTTTCTAGAAGTCTTCTAGGAGGTTTTTTGGATCTCATAGAGAGAAGAAGATATGCTCTGAATCCACTGAAGATGTAAGATGTTCTTTTGACTTTCACTGCGCCGTAATCGTCTCACGTGGGATAATCTCCACAGTACGACGCTATCACACTGGATTATTCAACGTGTTAACATTTCATTTCTGTTTCGCTCCTAATCCTAATTTACATGATAATCACATCATGAGCGGGGTTGGTTTTTGCTCCTGACTCCGATTTAAGGACACCGTTTGCTTCATTTGGGGTACAGCTATGCAACAAAACTTGTTGATGACTTGATGACCTTTTTTATGACATTATTAGAGTCCTCTAGACATGAAATAACAGCCCTATGGTCACCTTTACCTTCCTATTACCCAATATAGTAGACATAGTACGAGAAAATAAGGCTTATAAGACATAGAAAAACTGTTTATGACCTTCTAAATCCACTTTTTTAACATTATTAGAGCCCTCTGGACATGAAATAACAACCCTATGGTCACCTTTACATTCCTATTACCCAATATAGTAGAGATAGTAAAAGAAAATAAGGCTTATAAGACATAGAAAACCTGTGTATGACCATCTAAATACTATTTTTTTTACAATATTAGAGCCCTCTAGACATGAAATAACAGCCCTATGGTCACATTTACATTCCTATTACCCAATATAGTAGAGATAGTAAAATAAAATAAGGCTTATAAGACATAGAAAACCTGTTTATGATCTTCTAAATCAACTTTTTTAACATTATTAGAGCCCTCAGCACATGAAATAACACCCCTATAGTCACCCTTAGACTACTATTACTTAATATAGTGGACATAATAAGATAGAAAATATAATATATAGAAACCTATATATTAGAGCCCTCTGGACATGAAATAACAACCCTATGGTCACCTTTACATTCCTATTACCCAATATAGTAGACATAATAAGAGAAAATACGGCTTATAAGACATAGAAAACCTGTTTATGACCTTCTAAATACTATTTTTTTTACAATATTAGAGCCCTCTAGACATGAAATAACAGCCCTATGGTCACATTTACATTCCTATTACCCAATATAGTAGAGATAGTAAAATAAAATAAGGCTTATAAGACATAGAAAACCTGTTTATGATCTTCTAAATCAACTTTTTTAACATTATTAGAGCCCTCAGCACATGAAATAACACCCCTATAGTCACCCTTAGACTACTATTACTTAATATAGTGGACATAATAAGATAGAAAATATAATATATAGAAACCTATATATTAGAGCCCTCTGGACATGAAATAACAACCCTATGGTCACCTTTACATTCCTATTACCCAATATAGTAGACATAATAAGAGAAAATACGGCTTATAAGACATAGAAAACCTGTTTATGACCTTCTAAATACTATTTTTTGACATTATTAGAGCTCTCTGGACATGAAATAACAGCCCTATGTTCACCTTTACATTCCTATTACCCAATATAGTAGACATAGTAAAAGAAAATAAGACTTATAAGACATAGAAAACCTGTTTATGACCTTCTAAATCCACTTTTTTAACATTGTTAGAGCCCTCTGGACATGAAATAACACCCCTATAGTCACCTTTAGACTACTATTACTTAATATAGTAGACATAATAAGATATTAGACATAGAAACCTGTTTATGACCTTCTAAATACTATTTTTTTGACAATATTAGAGCCCTCTAGACATGAAATAACAGCCCTATGGTCACCTTTACATTCCTATTACCCAATATAGTAGACATAGTAAGAGAAAATAAGGCTTATAAGACATGTTTATGGCCATCTAAATACTATTTGTTGACATTATTAGAGCCCTCTGGACATGAAATAGCACCCCTATAGTCACCTTTTACACTCCTATTACCTAATATAGTAGACACCATAAGGGAATTAGACATAGAAACCCGTTTATGACATTCTAAATCTGGGTTTTACCACTAGAGCCCTCTAGGCATGAAATAGCACCCCTATAGTCACCTATGGGAATACAGTCCTAATGTTACGAGGAAAAGCATGGCCGATAAGATTGTTGCCGTCTGTCTTTCAGATGTACCACTCCGACCACGGCGTCGACCTCCCCGACCTCTCCTTCCAGATTCCTGGCAGCGATCCACAGCCGCGCCCGTCAGGCCGGCATTGAACACGTGCACCGACACATCCGCCGCGCCACCGATCCTCAAGCTGTAGCTCCGGTCCCAAACCCTCCGCACCATGGACGACACCACCAAGCTATCCGGCGAGACCCTGATCGTGCACCACATCCCGCTGGTGCACTGCCAGGTGCCGGGGGCCCGGCAGGGGGGCTCCCTGAAGAGGAGCAACCCCTTCAGCCTGCCGGAGAACCTGGGCTTGAGTCGCACCACTTCGCTCCCCGAGCGGGACGTCCTGCAGAGGGAGGCGCTGCTCTACAGCAGTCTGATCCAGACCTCCAGCGCCGCCTGGGGCGCCCGCCCCGGGGACAAGAGGGGCGGCGGCAGCACGGCCAGCGACTCCTCCTTTGCTTCCAGCATCTCCGACGAGCAGCTGGGGGCGGCCCACACGTTGCCTCGAGCCAAGAGCAGGCGCCGAAGTCCTCTACGCCGCAACCCCTTCCTGCTGAAGGACGACGACGAGGACGAAGACGAGGACGACCAGGACAACCTGAGCGGCTACCACGAAGACTCCTCCTTCTGCCTCCACGCCGACTCCGCCCTCGACGACGCCATGGCGTCCTTCCACCTGCACGACCTCGGCTTGGCGCCGGAGCCGTTCCTTTTGCACGGCAGGCGGCGGTCTTTGGGGGGCGTGGCCTCAGACTCGGACCCGGGCCTGGACGGCCAGCGCCGCCACGGCAGCAGCGGCTCCAACATGTCGGTGGATTGCGGCGAGCAGGACTGGGAAGACGACGAGGACGAGGACCACCCCATGCAGTGCGGGCGCAGCAGCAAGACCGGCTCGTATTCGTCGGGCTCGTCCAATCAGCACTGCTCCTGCTGCTCCCGCAACTTCCCCCCCGGCTTCCCGGACGCCTTCGCCGAGTGCCAGCAGGGCTACGGCAGCGACTCGTCCTGCAACAGCTCGGACGGCGTGCTGGTCAACTTCAGCGCCATTTACAACAAAATGAACAACGGCGTTCCTGAAAAGCCTCCGGGCTCCGCCCCCGCCAACCTGAACAGCCCCGCCTGCGCCTCGCCTGTCTCCGACACGCCGGGACGCGACTCCACGGGCGGGGCCTTCTACCTGGACCTGCACAGCTCACCCGCTGAAGCTCCAGGTTCGCGGCATCAGGGCGGCACCTTCCCCCACCTGTCCTCCTGCTCCGTGGAGGCCGCCCTGGAGCTGGACGCTAACTGCAACGCCTTCCACCCCTCTCACGGCGGCCCCTCCTCGGGGGAGCTGGCGTCCTGCCTGCAGAGCCGGGCCCGCCTGGTGGTCGCCACCCAGAACTACTACAAGCTGGTCACCTGCGACCTGTCGTCCCAGTCGTCCCCCAGCCCCGCCGGGTCCTCGGTCCACAGTGGCTCCGAGGAGCACAGCGGGGGCAGCCCCGCCCCCACGCAGCCCAGCGAGTACTTCCTGTTCAGGCAGAGAGCCGGCGAGGAAGCCGAACGTGTCGAGGAAGACGAGGACGGAGGGTCGGCGAGGGTGAGTAGGGAATTGGACTTTGACTGTTTGAATGAATACACTCACCATCTTAAATGGCGTACTCGTGTGAGTGCACTTCATTAAGTACACTGTGTGTGTACACTGTGTACTTACTTCCTCAGTGTGGGAATTTTTGACTGTAGTGTTGTCCCATATCCATTACTATTGTTGCACAATTACCACAAATTAGAATTCTGATATTTAAATTGGTCTTCTGCTTCTCTCCTTTTCAATGGTGAATTGCAACCACCCCAGTTTGTCCCTCCCCTTCCACTACGTGGTCAAGATGGCGACTATTGAGGGTGTTGAGGCTGTGTTTCCATTTGTGCGCCTGTCGGAAATGAGCATTACTATTTTTAGTTGCTTCTTCATCTTCTCTCCTTTTCAGTGGTGAATTGCAACCACTGCAGTTTGTCCCTCCCCTTCCACTACGTGGCCAAGATGGCGACTATTGAGGGTGATGAGGCTGTGTTTCCATTTGTGCGCCTGCCAGAAATGAGGATTACTATTTTTAGTTGCTTCTTCATCTTATCTCCTTTTCAATGGTGATTTGCAACCACTGCAGTTTGTCCCTCCCTCTCCTCTATGTGGCCAAGATGGCGACTATTGAGGTTGATAAGGCTGTGTTTTTGTTTGTGCGCCTGCCGGAAATGAGGATTATTATTTTTAGTTGTTTCATCATCTTCTCTCCTTTTCAATGGTGAATTGCAACCACTGCAGTTTGTCCCTCCCCTTCCACTACGTGGCTAAGATGACGACTATTGAGGTTGATACGGTTGTGTTTCCGTTTGTGTGCCTCCCGGAAAAGATGATTACAATTTTTAGTTGCTTCTTCATCTTCTCTCCTTTTCAATGGTGAATTGCAACCACTCCAGTTTGTCCCTCCCCTTCCACTATGTGGCCAAGATGGCGACTATTGAGGGTGATGAGGCTGTGTTTCCATTTGTGCGCCTGCCAGAAATGAGGATTACTATTTTTAGTTGCTTCTTCATCTTCTCTCCTTTTCAGTGGTGAATTGCAACCACTGCAGTTTGTCCCTCCCCTTCCACTACGTGGCCAAGATGGCGACTATTGAGGGTGATAAGGCTGTGTTTCCATTTGTGCACCTGCCGAAAATGGGGATTACTATTTTTAGTTGCTTCTTCATCTTCTCTCCTTTTTAAATGGTGAATTGCAACCACTCAGGTTCGTACCTCCCCTTCCACTACGTGACCAAGATGGCGACTATTGAGGGTCATAAGGCTGTGTTTCCATTTGTGCGCCTGCCGGAAATGAGGGTTACAATTTTTTGTTGCTCATTCATCTTCTCTCTTTTTTTAATGGTGAATTGCAACCACTGCAGTTTGTCCCTCCCTCTCCTCTATGTGGCCAAGATGGCGATTATTGAGGGTGATGAGGCTATGTTTCCATTTGTGCGCCTGCCAGAAATGAGAATTACAATTTTTAGTTGCTTCTTCATCTTCTCTCCTTTTCAGTGGTGAATTGCAACCACTGCAGTTTGTCCCTCCCCTTCCACTACGTGGCCAAGATGGCGACTATTGAGGGTGATGAGGCTGTGTTTCCATTTGTGCGCCTGCCAGAAATGAGGATTACTATTTTTAGTTGCTTCTTCATCTTATCTCCTTTTCAATGGTGATTTGCAACCACTCCAGTTTGTCCCTCCCCTTCCACTACGTGGCCAAGATTGCGATTATTGAGGGTGATAAGGCTGTGTTTCCATTTGTGCACCTGCCGAAAATGGGGATTACTATTTTTAGTTGCTTCTTCATCTTCTCTCCTTTTTAAATGGTGAATTGCAACCACTCAGGTTCGTACCTCCCCTTCCACTACGTGACCAAGATGGCGACTATTGAGGGTGATAAGGCTGTGTTTCCATTTGTGCGCCTGCCGGAAATGAGGGTTACAATTTTTTGTTGCTCATTCATCTTCTCTCTTTTTTTAATGGTGAATTGCAACCACTGCAGTTTGTCCCTCCCTCTCCTCAATGTGGCCAAGATGATGATGATTGAAAGTGATAAGGCTGTGTTTCCATTTGTGCGCCTGCCGGAAATGAGGGTTACAATTTTTTGTTGCTTCTTCATCTTCTCTCCTTTTCAATGGTGAATTGCAACCACTGTAGTCTGTCCCTCAATTTCCACTATGTGGCCAAGATGGCGACTATTGAGGGTGATAAGGCTGTGTTTCCATTTGTGCGCTGACTGGCAATGGCGATGACAATATTTACCCGCTTCCCCTTCTTCTCTCCTTGCTAACGGTGACTTGCAACCACTCCCAGTGAGTCCATCCCATTCTGCGATGTAGCCAAGATGGCTAAGTGTTGACATTATTAGAGCCCTCCAGACAGCTCAGTGTTGCTATTAAAGGATGGGAGATGTGAGTCAGCAGAAACGGAGCAGAATAAAGAAATGTTGCATAAAAGAAAGAAAAGTCGTTTCTTTGTTTAGACCTCAGCTGCTGTCTGCTGATCACATGACTGCGTCTGCAGACCAATATAGCGCCGTCATTTCATTTCACAGTACACAGTTTACACAGTATACTTGTTGAAGTGTACTGATGCAAGTATTCAAGTATTCTTTTTTTTATTCGTTTTTTTTTTTTAATGTCACAAGCAAGGCGGAGCCACCGCGGAGCGCTTTGAGACGTCAATAAGTACCAATAATTTGACGCTAGTCGCTTTTTTGAAAAACAGAATCAAAGGCAGTGGTTGTCCAAAGTGTGGCCCGGGGGCTATTTGCGGCCCGCAGCTGTTCTTTCATTGGTCCGCTGCACATTTGAAGAAAAAAAAAAACAACAAGCAAAAATTAAAAAATCAGCAGTAATATTGCCAGAATAATTTCAAAATCTTTTTTAGGAGATTAAGTAATAAGAAAAAATATTATGAGGAAAATTAATTAATTTGAAAATATCAGAAATGGAAATAACTGGCTGTAATTTTCCCAAGCCAAGTCAAAATATTGTAGAAATTACGATAAGAAATAAGTTATAATAAGACAATATTTGGCTATTTTTTTAAACATTTGCAGTCAAAATATTAAGAGAAAAAAATTTATTCTAATGACAAAAATTTATGAGAATAAATTAATCATATAATAAATATATATATATATATATATAAATATATAATTTTAGTATCATAGAGTTGCAATATTAAAGAAAAAAGTCATAATATGAAATATGAACATATTCAATAAAAGAAAATTTGGGAAAAAATAAGGTTGAGGAAAAATTTGGAATATTACAGGAATAAAGTACAAATATTATGGGAATAAAATAAATATCGACATTATGCATAAAAAAGATTTAAAAGCATTTTTTTTTAGTTGAAATATACTATATAACTTGTACATTATATATAATTGTCATAATATGAAATATGAACATATTCAATAAAAGAAAATTTTGGAAAAAATAAGGTTGAGGAAAAATTTGGAATATTACAGGAATAAAGTACAAATATTATGGGAATAAAATAAATATCGACATTATGCATAAAAAAGATTTAAAAGCATTTTTTTTTAGTTGAAATATACTATATAACTTGTACATTATATATAATTGTCATAATATGAAATATGAACATATTCAATAAAAGAAAATTTTGGAAAAAATAAGGTTGAGGAAAAATTTGGAATATTACAGGAATAAAGTACAAATATTATGGGAATAAAATAAATATCGACATTATGCATAAAAAAGATTTAAAAGCATTTTTTTTTAGTTGAAATATACTATATAACTTGTACATTATATATAATTGTCATAATATGAAATATGAACATATTCAATAAAAGAAAATTTTGGAAAAAATAAGGTTGAGGAAAAATTTGGAATATTACAGGAATAAAGTACAAATATTATGGGAATAAAATAAATATCGACATTATGCATAAAAAAGATTTAAAAGCATTTTTTTTAGTTGAAATATACTATATAACTTGTACATTATATATAATTGTCATAATATGAAATATGAACATATTCAATAAAAGAAAATTTTGGAAAAAATAAGGTTGAGGAAAAATTTGGAATATTACAGGAATAAAGTACAAATATTATGGGAATAAAATAAATATCGACATTATGCATAAAAAAGATTTAAAAGCATTTTTTTTAGTTGAAATATACTATATAACTTGTACATTATATATAATTGTCATAATATGAAATATGAACATATTCAATAAAAGAAAATTTTGGAAAAAATAAGGTTGAGGAAAAATTTGGAATATTACAGGAATAAAGTACAAATATTATGGGAATAAAATAAATATCGACATTATGCATAAAAAAGATTTAAAAGCATTTTTTTTTTTAGTTGAAATATACTATATAACTTGTACATTATATATAATTGTGACCCCCCCCCCAATCTATGCTTCTAAATATAATATGTTTTAATATGTAATATGTCTTCCCCCAGAGAGATAAAGACGCCAAAGATGAAGAGGAGGAAGATGACGACCAGGGGAGGGGCGAGGGCCAGGACGCCCACGCCCACGCCCTCATCCAAGGTCAAGTCTACGTCAACGCCTCCCCTCCCGTCGGACGCCTGCGTTCCCGCAGCTACGACCGCCACCTGGACAAGTCCCCGCCCCCCAGGCTGGGCTCGTTGGAGCGCATGCTGAGCTGTCCGGTGCGTCTCAGTGAGGGCGGGGCGATGGCGCCGCCCCCTCCGCCTCGAGTCACCTCCTTTGCCGAGATCGCCAGGAGCAAGCGGCGGCACGGCGGGTCGCCGTCGCTCAAGGCGGATCCCTTCTCTTCGACCTACTCCGCCCACTCTTCGGCTGAATTTTGTCCCGTATTGGAGAAGCGTGCGGAGGCTAGCGCCGCGGCGGCCTTTGCTGGAGGTTACAACTCACAGCATGAAGGTTTGTGTACGCCCAAAAATATAAAACCGTAGACACCCCCACGTTTCACTATTGGTCCATGCCAAGTATACCAATGAATGCTGCGGCCATATTGCCATATTTAATTAGCTTCTTCCCAATCATCAATCATGACAAAAAAGTGGAAATCCGAGTTGGAACGTGGAGGCCATGATGATGCTTTGGGATCATCATGAGAAGCTGTGCAGCAACTTTCCACATGTTTTATTCATCAGGCTTTGTTTTTTTAAAAGCCTGCGGTGGGCGCCGCCCCCCTTCGCTAATGTCCCGAGCGTGAAAGAAAGGCAGCTGAAGTCATGATGGAGCCAGGGAAGGAGGCGCAGGCCTTGCAGGGTGTGTGGCTCTGTCATCTGTCCGCCGTGACGCTTTGTCGCCCCCTGCGGCGGAGATGCAGCATTACACCCGGCTCCCTCCCTTCCCTTCAGCCGTGTCATTGCTATGCTGCTCAATGCTGCCACCTGTGGCCCGACGCCGTCATTGCACCCTGCCTTTTTGGACTCACAAACAAGCTTGCGCAATGTTATTGACGTCACACACACACACACACACACGGAGGAAGAAGAAAGATGGCTTCCCGCTTCATGCTGGACCTGAGGTTGTGTGTGATGACCGTGCAGTTTTAGGTCTAAGCTCTATGTTTCTGCAGATTGTTGTGGTTTTACTATGGTAGCTAAAATGAGACCAGCCGCTAATCCCGTTTCTGACACTTCCTGTGTTCCTCGTCCCAGGTGGTCCCTCCGGCTCCTGTGACGTCCACCCGCCAGTGGTCCGCTACAGCAAAGACCAGCGTCCCACCACCCTCCCCATCCAGCCCTTCACCTTCCACCACCAGCTGGCCTCCAAGCCCCCCCAGCCCAAGCCGCTGCCCCCCCTGCTCACGGGCCACGTGTCCGGGATGCAGGCCCAGGACGGCGACGACGCAGCGTCGGCGGGGCCGCCACCCCCCGACTCGGTGCGTCCGTCGCCCCTAGGGAGTTACTCCCCGGTGCACCTCCAAGAGGCCGCCACCAGCTCGGGGACGTGCTCCACGTGCACCCCCAGCCCCGCCCCCGCTCACAACCTTTCCTGCCCGCTCTCGGCGGGGCGCTGCCCCCAGACCGCCACGGCCAAACAGAACTCGGGACCCTTGCCGCCGACCCCTCCCCCTGCCAGCCTGGGCTTAAAAAGGGGCGTGGTGCCGCCCATGCTGCCGCCCGTCCAAGGACCCGGTCTGCAGCGAGACACGCTGAGCCCGCTGGGATGCGTGAAGGCCGGGAACCACGCGGACGCCGGCAAAGCAGCCAGGATGAACAACGGTAACTTCTGGAATGTTCTCTCAGCTTTTACTCGTCTTCTCCCCAACACAGCGCTCCTGTCTTATAGAGGATCTTTGTTTGTGCTGTAGGGCCTTAAAAACAGCACAATTACTGCCGAATAAAGGATCTTTGACTCACATTTTTGCTGTAGGACCTGTCTTGGAAGACCTTTGTTTTTGCTTCAGGGGCCTCAAAACAGCAGAGCGCCCCTGTCTTATAGAGGATCTTTGTTTTTTGCTGCAGGGTCTTAAAAACAGCAGAGCTATTGTTATATAGAGGATCTTTGATGAGCTCACGCTTTTGCAATATTTCCTTGAAAGCAACAGAGCGCTCCTGTCATATAGAGGATCTTTGTTTCTGCTGCGGGGTCCACTCATGTAGAGGATCTTTCACTCACATAGTGCCTTAAAAAAAAAAGCAGAGCTCTCCCAATCATTTTTTATAGAGGATCTTTGTTTGTGCCATTGGGCCTTAAAAACAGCACAATTACTGCCGAATAAAGGATCTTTGACTCGCATTTTTGCTGTAGGACCTGTCTTGGAAGACCTTTGTTTTTGCTTCAGGGGCCTCAAAACAGCAGAGCGCCCCTGTCTTATAGAGGATCTTTGTTTGTGCTGCAAGGCATTAAAATAGCAGAGTTCCTTGTGTATAGATGATCTTTGATGTGCATTTTTGCCGCAGAACCTGAAAAACAGCAGAGCTTTGTTTTTGCTGTATGACCTCAAAAACAGAACAGTGCTTCTGTCTTATAGAGGATCTTTGTTTTTTGCTGCAGGGTCTTTAAAAATAGCAGAGTTAGGGTTATATAGAGGATCTTTGATGAGCTCATTCTTTTGCAATATGTCCTTAAAAGCAACAGTGTGCTCCTGTCATATAGAGGATCTTTGTTTTTTGCTGCAGGGTCTTAAAAACAGCAGAGCTAGGGTTATATAGAGGATCTTTGATGAGCTTAAAAACAACAGAGCGCTCCTGTTATGTAGAGGATCTTTGTTTTTTGCTGCAGGGTCTTAAAAACAACAGGTCTAGGGTTATATAGAGGATCTTTGATGAGCTCACTCTTTTGCAATATGTCCTTAAAAACAACAGAGCGCTCCTGTTATATAGAGGATCTTTGTTTCAGCTGCAAGGCCTTTAAAAACAGCTGTCTAGAGGAGAGTATAGAGGATCTTTGACCGTCATGTCGATGAATGTGAATGTACCAACCGGACCACTAGGGGGAGCAACTATACAGAAGATGCCCAGTGGGGTACATTGTGGTTGTCAAACCTCCATCTTTTGTCTCATTTTCACTGGTCTTCTCTTCCTCTCTCCCTTCTTTCCGACTCCCCTCCCCACCATCGATGCCCCCCCAGCACACCACCTTTCCCCTCAGGCCTTGAAGTGGAGGGAGTACCGCCGCCAAAACCCCCTCGGGGGCGAGAGGCCGTGCGGCGTCTCTTCATCGTCGTCTGCATCCTCCTCCTCCGCCGCCACCGCCACTGGCTCGGACCCCCGGCGCCCCGCTCGACGCAACGTGTTCGATTTCCCTCTGGCTCCGTCGGGTCACCCGCCAGGACGCCCCCATGGTGCTGCTCCTTGTTTCATCACGTGTGCTTCTCCAGGGTCATGTGACCCCCAACTTCCTGTGTTGTAATTGTTGTTGTTGTTGTGTCCCCTTCAGTCAAGCCCATGCAGCAAAGCTACGGCGACTTCCTGCCCGACTACTTCTCTCTGACCGAGCGGCCGCCAGAGGAGTTCTGCCTCTCCCCCGACGCGTCCTCGTCTTCCTTTTCCTCCTCCTCTTCCTCACAGCCCCACGTCAGCGTGGACTTGATGCACAAGCGAGGTGAGGATGATGGCCCCGCCTTTTTTTTTGACTGTCAGTCTGCCTCACATGAGGATGTTGGCCCGTTATTGACGACTAATGGGTGTCAGCATGGCTATCCAAAGTGCGGCCCGGGGGCCACTTCAAAAAAACCAATTGAACATAAAGCAAAAAATGTAATGTAATGTTATTTATTTTATGACAAACAAAGTTATCATGTTTGCAAACTGAGGTTGGGTATGAAGTTACTGGAATTTACTGGAATAAAGTCAAAATATTATGGGAATAAAGTTATAATTGATTTACAAGAAGGAAGTTGAAATCATTGGAAAACTTAAAAAAAAAAAAAAAAGCAGAATTGAAAGAAAAACAGCAAATGTTACCAGGAAAACATTCAAAACATTCATTATTAGAGCTCTCTACACATGAAATAACACCCCTATAGTCATCTCTACACTCCTATTACCCAATATAGTAGACATAATAAGAGAAAATAAGACATACAAGACATAGAAAACATGTTTAGGACCTTCTAAATATGCTTTTAACATTATTAGAGCCCTCCGGACATGAAACAACACCCCTATAGTCACCCTTACACTCTTATTACAGAATATAGTAGACATAATAAGACATACAAGACATAGAAAACCTGTTTACAACCTTCTAAATACATTTTTTTAACATTATTAGAGCCCTCTGGACATGAAATAACACCCCTATAGTCATTGCTACACTCCTATTACCCAATATAGTACATAGACATAATAAGAGAAAATAAGAATACCAGACATAGGAAACCTGTTTAGGACCTTCTAAGTATGCCTGTTAACATTATTAGAGCCCCCTGGACATGAAATAACACCCCTATAGTCATTGCTACACTTCTATTACACGATATAGTAGACATAATAAGAGAAAATAAGACATACAAGACATAGGAAACCTGTTTATGGCCTTCTAAATACACTTTCAATATTATTAAAGCTCTCCAGACATGACATAACACCCCTATAGTCCTCTCTACACTCCTATTACCCAATATAGTAGACGTAATAAGAGAAAATAAGATATAGAAAACATGCTTATAGCGTTCTAAATATGCTTTTAACATGACTAGAGCCCTCTGGACATGAAATAACACCCCTATAGTTTTCTTTACATCTCAACAATGTATTTTGCCCTTCCTTCCTGCCAGGTTTGGTGAAGGCGGTCAACACAGCAGTGGATCTGATCGTGGCCCACTTCGGGACAAGTCGAGACCCGGATGTGAAGGTACGTCAACCATCACGTCCTCCGTGTTGACCGGCAGTCTGGTGAACCCGTCCCCGTTTCGGGTGCCACCAGGCTAAACTGGGGAACAGCTGGGTGAGTCCCAACGTGGGGCACCTCATCCTCAAGTACCTGTGTCCGGCGCTGCACGAGGTCCTGCAGGACGGCCTGAAGGCCTACGTGCTGGACCTGATCATCGGACAGCGGCGCTGCCAGCCCTGGAGTCTGGTGGAGGCCTCCACCCAGCTGGGTGAGAACAAGCATTTGGACTTTGGTGTCCCGTCTCCTGACTCCCGGCTCACTGTCTCTCTGTGGTGTTTGCCCCCCCCCCAGGCCCGTCCACGCGGGTCCTCCACAACCTGTTCTCTAAGGTGAGCCAGTTCTCGGAGCTGACCAACCACAGCATGAGACTCAACGCTTTCATCTTTGGCCTCCTCAAGTGAGTCCCCTGCAGTTCTTGCTCTGGTCCCTCTGTCCCGTCTTCTGATCTGGTCTTTTCCTCCAGCCTGAAGTCTTTGGAGTTCTGGTTCAGCCACCTGTTCACACACGAAGGTAGGATCTTCTAAGGAGCACGTCATGGAGGTAGATGTTCCCTCTTGAAACACCCGCGTCTTCTTTCAGACATCATTGCCGCCCACTACAGCCCCTGGGGGCTCCTCCCCCTGTCTCAGGGGGCGTGTCAGCATCTCTACGAGGAGCTGCTCCTCCTCCTGCAGCCGCTCTCGCTCCTCCCCTTCCACCTGGACCTGCTCTTTGAGCCGCACCTCCTCCAGAGAGGCGAGGAGCACCTGAGGCGCAAGGAGCAGCTGTGCTCGGCCGGCCAAAGCGCCGACCGCTCCGGACGCTCCACCTTCCAGCTGATGAGGGGGTGGAGCGCCACCGTGGGCGAGATGGTGGCCAGGAAGGAGAGGGCGGGGCTCCGGCGAGAGGGCACCTGGCCCCGGGTGGAAGCTTCCAGAGGAGCAGGTGAGAGGGACGCCACAGAGGGTGGCTTAGCGAGCCTGTGGAAGGACAGGGGGGCGGAAGGGGGGCGGGTGACGGGAGTGGGACAGGAAAGGGAAGAGCGGCGCCAGGACGAGGACGCCAGGAAGGACCGGCAGGCGGGATGGTGGTACCAGCTCATGCAGTCCTCGCAGGTCTACATCGACCCGTCCGCCGAGGGGTCCAAGTTCGTCAAGACGGAGAAGAGGAGGACGTCGTCGGAGAGAAGACACTGCCGGCCGCCGCCCACAAGGGAGGGTGTGGTCGAGGGCGCCGAGTCCAGACAAGAAGGGGAGGGCCGCGGGAAAGGCGGCTGTGAGGCAGCGCCGCTCGGACCCGGAGGGCGTCCGTCGTGGATGGGCAGCCCGCCGGAGTCGGTTCTCAGCCAGGAGAAGGGGGCGACGGGGGGCGGGACCCCCGCTGAAGCCCAGCAGGAGAGCCCGGCCCAGACTCTGCGATGGGGGCGCCTCTTTGGCGCCAGCGTGGGGTCCCCCACCAGGGCGGACGCAACAGAGCAGAAAGCCAAAGCTCACAAGACCAGGTAAGTTTCCATCGGGGAAGGGGGGGGGCGCAGGATTGTTGTCTAACAAAGTCTGGTCCCCGCCAGGCCACCCTCAGGCTGGCTCGGCCTGGATGGGTCCGTTCTGGGCCTGATGGCTCAGACCATCGGAGCGGGAGGCGGGAAGAAGGCGGAGTCTCCGGCCGGGAGCATCCAAACCAAAGCCCCGCCCACATCACCCCCACCACCGAGCGCGGCGGCGGATGCGTCCACATGGTAAGAACCTCCTTGTCACCCCCCCCTAAGACCCGGTCCCAAAGACCCGGCGTGTTGTCCTCCCCCAGTGACGTGCGAGCGCTGTGCCACCACATCGCCACCGAGCCGGGCCAGCTCAGCTTCAACAAGGGCGACGTCCTGCGTGTGCTCAGCAAGGCCGACCCGGATTGGCTGCTGTGCTCGATGGGCGCCCACCGGGGCCTGGTCCCCATCGTCTACGTCACGCTCTGCAGCGCCGAGGACAGCCAATATGGCGGCCGCTGAAGCAGGAAGTGAGCAGGAAAACATCCTAGAATCAGACTCTCGGCGGCTCCGCCCCTTTCCCCGTGTGTTCTCCTCGACGTGTGTGGGCGGTCACGTGACTGCTGTCAAAGGGGAGGGGGCAGGGGGCGTGTCCCAGACATGTCAGTGCAATATTCCTGTGACAGATGACTGCTATGCTAAACATGTCCACTAGAGGTCTCTGCTAGCCTCTCGTCCATTCTAATTATAACAACACAGCTTGTTGGCGCTAGCTTAGCTTCTTCAACATCGTCAAACCAAGACGTCCCCGTGGGGGCGGGGGGGGTTCCTGGCCTGTTGGTGTTTTTTTTTTTAATTGTAAAAATAAAAGACATTGCTCGGTAATGAGGTATGTATGGTTAGATATTAGCTCTGTCAGCTAAGCTAGCCTACACTGACCGACATTGGATTAGCTTTAGCGGCTTCGATGTACAAAGACAGGAAGTGACGTCACCTTTGCCGCTTCCTTTTATGCTTGTACTGAAAAAAAAAACATTTATCGTCATGAAAATACTATTTATTACTCCTCATTCAAGCTAAGATGAAGTATTTTATTTATTTATTGACGTTTTTACTATTAGCATCACGAAAATGACGTTTCATATTATTTAAACATTAGTTGTGTATTATGTTTTTTGTTGCTATTTTACTTTGTCATTATCATTTATATTTAAAATTTACATTTCTTGTACTACTACTACTACTAATAATATTAATAGTTGACGATGGCGAGTTCGACGTGAGGGGTTCTGCTGCACTTCCTGTCTGAGTGCACTTCACAATTAAAGCATGTGTTGGATGGAGGGAAGGGTGGTTTTGTACGAGAAAGCTGCTAAAGTCAATCCAATGTAGGTTAGCTTAGCGACCAAAGGAACGTATGCGATATATGATGATGATTTTTCTCATATTTTATTTTTACAATATGCCGAGGGCCAACAAAAAACGGCGCTTTGGGCGGCGCCGTCAGCAGCGAATATGGGGGGGGGGGGCGTTTGGGCGTCTTTTAGCTGATGTTTGCCTTACAGGAACAGGAAGGAATTGCACTGCTGGACACTTTAAGGTCACTGACCTCACCTTTTCTTTGTCGGCTGCCCTGGGGGCGGGGCGAGGAGGGGGTGGGGGTGAATTTGTTAGCCAGGTGTTGGATGGAGGAAGGAGGAGGAGTTGAAATGTCATTTAGCCTTTGCTTTCCTGTACAGTTGAAATACTTTGATAAGGTGTACCTATGACTGTGGAAGGAAGGTTAGCATCCGTGCTAATAATGCAGACAGCTTCAGTGTCAGAACAAATGTAAATATCACCTTCTTCTTCTTCTTCTTCTTCTTCTGTGTACGCTATCAAACTAACCTGGATGTGAAATAACAAAGTGCTCTTGTGACCACACGCTTTTTCTCCATTTTTTTGAAAATACACTTTTTAACATTATTAGAGCCCTCTAGCCATGAAATAACACCCCTATAGTCACCCTCGCACTCTTATTACACAATATAGTAGACATAATAAGAACAAATAAGACATAGAAAACCTGTTTATGGCCTTCTAAATACACTTTCAATATTATTAAAGATCTACAGATATGAAATAACACCCCTATAGTCATCTCTACACTCCTATTACCCAATATGGTAGACATAATAAGAGAAAATAAGACATGGAAAAACAGTTTAAAACCGTCTAAATATGCTTTTTAACATTATTAGAGCCCTCTAGCCATGAAATAACACCCCTATAGTCACCCTCGCGCTCTTATTACCCAATATAGTAGACATAATAAGAACAAATAAGACATAGAAAACCTGTTTATGGCCTTCTAAATACACTTTCAATATTATTAAAGATCTACAGATATGAAATAACACCCCTATAGTCATCTCTACACTCCTATTACCCAATATGGTAGACATAATAAGAGAAAATAAGACATGGAAAAACAGTTTAAAACCGTCTAAATATGCTTTTTAACATTATTAGAGCCCTCTAGCCATGAAATAACACCCCTATAGTCACCCTCGCGCTCTTATTACCCAATATAGTAGACATAATAAGAACAAATAAGACATACAAGACATAGAAAACCTGTTTATGGCCTTCTAAATACACTTTCAATATTATTAAAGAGCTACAGATATGAAATAACACCCCTATAGTCATCTCTGCACTCCTATTACCCAATATAGTAGACATAAGAGAAAATAAGACTTATAAAAACAGTTTAAAACCGTCTAAATGTGCTTTTTAACATTATTAGAGCCCTGTAGCCATGAAATAACACCCCTATAGTCACCCTTGCGCTCTTATTACACAATATAGTAGGCATAATAAGAACAAATAAGACATACAAGACATAGAAAACCTGTTTATGGCCTTCTAAATACACTTTCAATATTATTAAAGATCTACAGATATGAAATAACACCCCTATAGTCATCTCTACACTCCTATTACCCAATATAGTTGACATAATAAGAGAAAATAAGACATATAAAAACAGTTTAAAACCATCTAAATGTGCTATTTAACATTATTAGAGCCCTCTAGACATGAAATAACACCCCTATAGTCACCTTTACACTCCTATTACCCAATATAGTAGACATAATAAGAGACAATAAGATGTACAAAACCATATTTTTGACTAATATTTACATTATTTCTTAAGTACTTTAATGACAATAATATGCAGTAATATGCAAAACAAAGTTGGCTAACAAGTTGAACTACAAAGATGGTAAGAGGAAGTGAAGATCAGTATGCTTTTATTGTGAAAATCATTTGAATGATTAAAAAAGACATGATTAAAAGAAGAGACCGCCATCCTGGCCGGGGGGCTTCACTCCGACGCAGCGTTTGCCCTGCAAGACATTCACACAAAAGGAAGTCACGCCCATCCTGCTCTTTTCAAATTAAAAGCTGCAGCAGTAGGAAAGGAAAAAATTTAAATAAACACTAACCATAAAATAATAAAAACACATTTTTAGTAAATAAATTAAAATAAAAAAAACACTAGTAAAAAATAAAAATCAAATATATAAATTAAAAATACCTTGGATAATAATAAAAATACTTCTTATATTTAAAAAAAAGTAAAAATCAAAAATGTATCATGTAGTAAAAAAAGTATAAAATTGTAAAAATTATAAATTTATTAAAATTATCTGATGGTAAAAAAATAAAAAATAAAACACAAAAAAATCAAATATCAAATATATAAATAAAAAATACCTTGGAGTAGAACAAAATAATAAAAATACATCTTGTATTTAAAAAAAAAAGTAAAAATCAAAAATGTATCATGTAGTAAAAAAAAAGTATAAAATTGTAAAAATTATAAATTTATTAAAATTATCTGATGGTAAAAAAAAAATAAAACACAAAAAAATAAAATATCAAATATATAAATAAAAAATACCTTGGAGTAGAACAAAATAATAAAAATAAATCTTGTATTTAAAAAAAGTAAAAATCAAAAATGTATCATGTAGTAAAAAAATGTATAAAATTGTAAAAATTATAAATTTATTAAAATTATCTGATGGTAAAAAAAAAAATTAAAACACAAAAAAAATCTAATATCAAATATATAAATTAAAAATACCTTGGAGTAGAACAAAATAATAAAAATACATCTTGTATTTAAAAAAAAATCAAAAATGTATCATGTAGTAAAAAAAAGTATAAAATTGTAAAAATTATAAATTTATTAAAATTATCTGATGGTAAAAAAATTAAAACACACCTTGTAGTAAAATAAAATAATTAACATTCAGTAAAAATAAAAAAATGGTTATAATAATAAAATAATAAATAATAATAATAATAAAAACAGACATTATAATAAAGTAAAAATCAACACTTTGGATTTTTGTAGTAAAAGCAGTAAATTTAAAACAAACACACCTTGTAGTTAAGTAGTAAAATTTGACTACTTTTTGTATTAAAATTTAGAAAATAATAAAAACATGTAGCACAAAGGTAATTAAGGCATCGCCCTTTGTGGTAAAATCCAAATATAAGACATTAAAGGTGTAGTAAAAAGAATAATAACTGTGGGGGGGCGTGTCCAAACAAGTGAATAAAACCAATCGTAGAGAAGCAGGAAGTCCACCTTGTAGTCGTTGCGGCCGCAGGTCTCCCTCAGCCCGTCCACGTGCTTCATCACCTCCTCCAGCTTGGGAGCATCGCCGGCAACGCACAACTTCAAACCCCGTTTGGACACCAAGCTGAGGGGGAGAAGACAGGTTACCGTGGTAACCCTCCGACCGCCCCCGCCCCGGATCCCCGCCCTCGAAGCACGCTTACATGACGGCGTCGATGTGGCAGCCCTGACCGGCCACCTGAAGGCGGTAGTCCACCACGGCCCGACGAGGCAAGCAGGAGCTGGAGGCGGACAGGCAGCAGCTGACCGGAAGCTGACAGACACAAACTGGGACAACACAAACCGGATCACCGTCAATGGCTGAGGTACGCCATCGGAAAAACGGGACTAAAATATTTACACATTAAGTACTAAGTACACCATACAAAATTTAGAAAAATATATCTATTTTTAAAAAGGTCATTTTTGATAAAAATTCAAATAATAACAAAAAAGTTATACCAACTCAAAAATGTTTCTCTTTCAAAATAAGTATATCATTTAATTAATCATTAATTAATTAATTAATTAATTTTTAAAAGATGAAGATAAAAAAACTTATTTTAAAAATACACCATCTCAAAAATGTTAGATTTTTTTTCAAAAGTAACACCATTTCTAAATGTATTTAAATAAAATAATAAAATAAATTTATAAAATAAAAAAATAAAATTTATAAAATAAATTTATAAAAATAATAAATTTGAAATTACATTAAATTAAATAAAAGGTATGACTTGCCATGTAAAAAAATTACAATATTTTGTCATCTAAAAGAAATATTTTTCAAAAAGGTACACAATGTAAAAAAAATTTTACACTTTTTTTCAAATATTTTTTAAAAAAGCTGTCCTCTAAAAAATAAAAAGGTATATTATGTCAAAAAATATATTTTTAAATGTTACACAAACTCAAAAATGTTTCTCTTTCAGCATAGTTATACCATCTCATATATAAAAAAATGAAAATAAAAAATATTTATTTTAAACATACACTGTCTCAAAAATGTTAGATTTTTTAGTAACACAATTTCCAAATTTATATAAAAAAATATAAATGTATAAAAAATTAAATTAAATTAAATAAAAGGTATGCCATGCCATGTAAAAAAATCACCATCACCATCTAAATTTTTTTACAATTAAAAAAAAAAGTTATATCATTTCAAAAATGTTAAAAAAAAATATTTTTTAAAAAGCTGTCCTCTAAAAAAA
This sequence comes from Doryrhamphus excisus, assembly GCF_030265055.1. Classification (NCBI taxonomy): domain Eukaryota; kingdom Metazoa; phylum Chordata; class Actinopteri; order Syngnathiformes; family Syngnathidae; genus Doryrhamphus; species Doryrhamphus excisus. Next base: position 25,536,405 of record NC_080469.1, on the reverse strand, counting down.
TAAAAAGGTTACAACATCTTAAAAATGTTACACAAACTCAAAAATGTTTCTCTTTCAGCATTGTTATACCATCTCATATTAAAAAAAAAATGAAGATAAAAAATATTTATTTTAAACATACACTGTCTCAAAAATGTTAGATTTTTCTCAAAAGTAACACAATTTCCAAATTTATATTAAAAAAAATATAAATGTATAAAAATAATAAATTAAATTAATAAAAATCAAAGGTATGCCATGTTATGTCAAAAAAATTACAATATTTTTGTCATCTAAAAGAAATATTTTTAAAAAGTTACACCATCTAAATTTTTTTTACAATTAAAAAAAAAAGTTATATCATTTCAAAAAATGTTAAAAAATATATTTTTTAAAAAGCTGTCCTCTAAAAAAACAACAAACATGTCAAAAAAATTACAATATTTTTGTCATCTAAAAGAAATATTTTTAAAAAAAGGTAAACCATCTAAAAAAATATTTTTTGAAAAAGTTATACCATTTCAAAAATGTTAAAAATATTATTTTTTAAAAAGGTGTCCTCCAAAAAAAGGTTACACCATCTTAATATATATATATATTTTTTTTAATATATTTTTTAAGGTATATTATGTCAAAAATATGTCATAATTTTTTTTTTTTAAACATACACTGAAAAAATTATTTGGTGTGTCAACTAAAAACACACACCAGCTCAAAAAAAAAATCTACTGCAGGGGTGTCCAAAGCATGGTCTGGGGGCCTTTTGTGACCCGCGCATTATTTTTCTTTAGTTTTATTGGTCCACTGCATATTACAAGAAATAATACCAAGCAACAAGGCTGTTTAATGTATTCATAATATGAATATATGATTACGTATATAAAATACCTGTGCAGCAGTGGAGGAGGAAGAGGATGCTGAGGAAGAGCTTGCCGCGGACCCTCGGAGCCATGACTGGACCAGAACCGGCTGAGCTCCGGACCCTGTCGCTTGGATCCCGGGGCGAGGACCTTCCTTTTAAATGCACTCCTCCTTCCTGCTTTCACTTTTCGTTCACTTGCTACCTTCTCCTCTTCCTACTGCTCTGTCATCACAACACCCACATCCACTCTGGGGTGGGGTGGGGGTGGGGGGGTGGGGGGGTGGGTGGCACTTGAGCTTTAAACCCAAAGACATTTCCTGGAAACATCCAAACATCTTGGTTGGACTTCAACACAAATTCAATAAGAATTCTTTTTCCAGAAAAAAACACTACTTAAGTCCTAAAGCTTTATTGACGGCCACGGTTTGACCCCGGAACAGACTATTTCTATTCACATCTTCTTTTCTTACTATTATGCTGTGTTTTGCTTATATGACAGCTAAAAATGTTCAAATATGACTCCAAACATTGCCTTTACATTTAATAATGATGTTAGAGTGGCCACAGTTTGACCCCGGAACAGACTATTTCTACTTTCTTCTAGTTTTGTTACTATTATATAGAACTATCTCTTCTTTTTACACTTGTATGACACTTAAAAAGGGTTAAATGTGACTCCAAATATTGCCTGTACACTTAATAAAGATGTTAGAGTGGCCACAGTTTGACCCCGGAACAGACCATTTCTATTGACATCTTCTTTTCTTACTATTATACTATGTTTTGCTTATATGACAGCTAAAAATGTTGAAATATGACTCCAAACATTGCCTTTACATTTAATAATGATGTTAGAGTGGCCACAGTTTGACCCTGGAACAGACTATTTCTACTTTCTTCTAGTTTTGTTACTATTATATAGAACTATCTCTTCTTTTTACACTTGTATGACACTTAAAAAGGGTTAAATGTGACTCCAAACATTGCCTGTGCACTTAATAAAGATGTTAGAGTGGCCACAGTTTGACCCCGGAACAGACCATTTCTATTGACATCTTCTTTTCTTACTATTATACTGTATTTTGCTTATATGACATCTAAAAATGTTTAAATATGACTCCAAACATTGCCTTTACATTTAATAATGATGTTAGAGTGGCCACAGTTTGACCCCGGAACAGACTATTTTTATTTTCTTCTAGTTTTGTTACTATTATATAGAACTATCTCTTCTTTTTACACTTGTATGACACTTAAAAAGGGTTAAATGTGACTCCAAACATTGCCTGTACACTTAATGAAGATGTTAGAGTGGCCACAGTTTGACCCTGGAACAGACTATTTCTACTTTCTTCTAGTTTTGTTACTATTATATAGAACTATCTCTTCTTTTTACACTTGTATGACACTTAAAAGGGTTAAATGTGACTCCAAACATTGCCTGTACACTTAATAAAGATGTTAGAGTGGCCACAGTTTGACCCCGGAACAGACCATTTCTATTGACATCTTCTTTTCTTACTATTATACTGTATTTTGCTTATATGACAGCTAAAACTGTTCAAATATGACTCCAAACATTGCCTTTACATTTAATAATGATGTTAGAGTGGCCACAGTTTGACCCTGGAACAGACTATTTCTATTTTCTTCTAGTTTTGTTACTATTATATAGAACTATCTCTTCTTTTTACACTTGTATGAAACTTAAAAAGGGTTAAATGTGACTCCAAACATTGCCTGTACACTTAATGAAGATGTTAGAGTGGCCACAGTTTGACCCCGGAACAGACCATTTCTATTGACATCTTCTTTTCTTACTATTATACTGTATTTTGCTTATATGACAGCTAAAAATGTTCAAATATGACTCCAAACATTGCCTTTACATTTAATAAAGATGTTACAGTGGCCACAGTTTGACCCTGGAACAGACTATTTTTATTTTCTTCTTGTTTTCTTACTCTCATACCGTGTTTTGCTTCATTTTACACTTATATGACAGCTAAAAATGTTCAAATTTGACCTGTGCACTTAATAAAGATGTTAGAGTGGCCACAGTTTGACCCCGGAACAGACCATTTCTATTGACATCTTATTTTGGTAGTAATATATAGAATTTCTCTTCATTTTACACTTATATGACACTTAAAAAGGGTTAAATGTGACTCCAAACATTGCCTGTACACTTAATGAAGATGTTAGAGTGGCCACAGTTTGACCCTGGAACAGACTATTTCTATTTTCTTCTTGTTTTCTTACTCTCATACCGTGTTTTGCTTCTTTTTGCACTTGTACAACAGGTAAAACTGTTCAAATTTGACCTGTACACTTAATAAAGATGTTAGACTGGCCACAGTTTAACCCCGGAACAGACTATTTCTATTTCCTTCTTGTTTTCTTACTCTCATACCATATTTTGCTTCTTTTTGCACTTGTATGACAGGTAAAACTGTTCAAATTTGACCTGTGCACTTAATAAAGATGTTAGAGTGGCCACAGTTTGACCCCGGAACAGACTATTTCTATTTTGTTCTTGTTTTCTTACTCTCATACCGTGTTTTGCTTCTTTTTGCACTTGTATGACAGCTAAAACTGTTCAAATTTGACCTGTGCACTTAATTAAGATGTTAGAGTGGCCACAGTTTGACCCCGGAACAGATTATTTCTATTTTCTTCTAGTTTTGTTACTATTATATAGAACTATCTCTTCTTTTTACACTTGTATGACACTTAAAAAGGGTTAAATGTGACTCCAAACATTACCAGTACACTTAATAAAGATGTTAGAGTGGCCACAGTTTGACCCTGGAACAGACTAATTCTATTTTCTTCTAGTTTTGTTACTATTATAGAGAACTTCTCTTCTTTTTACACTTGTATGACACTTAAAAAGGGTTAAATGTGACTCCAAACATTGCCTGTACACTTAATGAAGATGTTAGAGTGGCCACAGTTTGACCCCGGAACAGACCATTTCTATTCACATCTTCTTTTCTTACTATAATACTATGTTTTGCTTATATGACAGCTAAAAATGTTGAAATATGACTCCAAACATTGCCTTCACATTTAATAAAGATGTTAGAGTGGCCACAGTTTGACCCTGGAACAGACTATTTCTATTTCCTTCATTTTTTCTTACTCTCATACCGTGTTTTGCTTCTTTTTGCACTTGTATGACAGCTAAAAATGTTCAAATTTGACCTGTACACTTAATAATGGTGTTAGAATGGCCACAGTTTGACCCCGGAACAGACTATTTCTACGTTCCCTGCTTCCTACGGGAAGATTGATGCCAAAATCCAACATTTTGTGAGTAGAATTAGTTCCAAATGTGTGTGCGGTTGTGTGTTTTTGTATTTTGTGAAGCAATAAGTGGGTCTGTAAGTTTCGTTGTAACGTGAACCTTATCCAATGAGCGCAAGATGAATATTACGCAATATATATGACGCCAATCAAACCTCTGGCTGGGTTTGCGGCATGAAAATGAAAGCGGCGATGATGAGACTTTGACTTGTGTGTTTATGTGTGTGTGTCGTTGAATGTGCTTTACACGAACGCACACGTTTCTTGGAAAGCTTTGCTTCTTTCCTGCTTGTGTTTACTCTCTGGGACCCGAGCCAGGACTTGGAAGTACTCATAAACGGTATCTCGTGTACAGTATCTGCCGCACAGGAGTGGGCGTCAAGGAAGTCAATGATTATGGATCCAAACTTGTGTAAAACCACACACAAAAGTTTGGGGTCACTTTCTCATATCATAACATAAGAAAGTGTAATAAAGGAAAAAAATAGTAATTGAAAAAACAAAACAGCTGTAATTTAATTATTATTGTAATTTTTTTTACGTTTTTTTATTGTATTTTTATTTTGTTTTATCACATTATTTTTTGTTTTATTATTAAAAAATAATTTAAAACTAATATTTAATTTTTTAAATAATAATTAATAATAATTCATAATTGTGAGTCACATTTTTTTATCGAAAAAGAAAAAAACAGCCGTAATTTAATTATTTGTTTTTGTTAAAATGTTTTGTTTATTGTATTTAAATTTTGTTTCATATAATTATTATCTGTTTTTATTATTTGATGCCTCAATTATTTTTAAAATAATTTTAAACTGATATTTAAATTTTTTAAATTGTCTTCATAATTGTGAGTCACATTTTTTTAACGAAAAAGAAAAAAAAAGCCGTAATTTAATTATTCGTTTTTGTTAAAATGTTCTGTTTATTGTATTTAAATTCTGTTTCATATAATTATTATCTGTTTTTATTATTTGATGCCTCAATTATTTTTAAAATAATTTTAAACTGATATTTAAATTTTTTAAATTGTCTTCATAATTGTGAGTCACATTTTTTTAACGAAAAAGAAAAAAAAAGCCGTAATTTAATTATTTGTTTTTGTTAAAATGTTCTGTTTATTGTATTTAAATTCTGTTTCATATAATTATTATCTGTTTTTATTATTTGATGCCTCAATTATTTTTAAAATAATTTTAAACTGATATTTAAATTTTTTAAATTGTCTTCATAATTGTGAGTCACATTTTCTTATCGAAAAAGAAAAAAACAGCCGTAATTTAATTATTGGTTTTTGTTAAAATGTTTTGTTTATTGTATTTAAATTTTGTTTCATATAATTATTATCTGTTTTTATTATTTGATGCCTCAATTATTTTTAAAATAATTTTAAACTGATATTTAAAATTTTTTAAATTGTCTTCATAATTGTGAGTCACATTTTTTTAACGAAAAAGAAAAAAAACAGCTGTAATTTAATTATTTGTTTTTGTTAAAATGTTTTGTTTATTGTATTTTAATTTTGCTTTACATAATTATTATCTGTTTTTATTATTTGATGCCTTAATTATTTTTTAAATAATTTTTAACTAATATTTAAATTTTTTAAATGTGTTCATAATTATGAGTAGAATTTTGCTATCTAAAATGGGAAAAAAACAGCTGTAATTTATTTATTTATATTTTTGTTAAAATGTTTTGTTTATTGTATTTTATTTTTAATTTATATAATTATTATATGTTTTTATTATTTGATGCCTGAATTAAAAAAAAATCAAATTAATATATATTTTTTAAATTATCGTCATAATTATGAGTACAATTTTTTTTATCTAAAATGAAAAAACAGCTGTAATTTAATCATTTATTGTATAAATTATTTTGTATTATTTATACTGTGTATTTTATTTTTTAGATAATTATTTTTAATAATAATTATAAATAATAATATAAATAATGTTTTTATTATTTGATGCTTTTTTGCTATTTTCTGTGCTGTTTTGCTGAACGAGAGCTGATCTTTTGTTCCTAAAAGACTCCATTGACCCTCCCTGCTGCCTTGGCTCTGTAACGCCCCACGCAATGCTGGCAGAACACCCCAGGAGCGATGCCAGGCAGGCGTCCATCTTGGTAAAGGTGGAGGTGGAGATGCTGTTTGCTGCTCTTCGGGACCACAGGTGTATTCATGGTGTATTCATACAGGTGTGTCGGAGAAAGCGAAAGTCACATTCTGCATGACTGTTGACGGTTTTTTCTCGTGTGGTGAAAGTTCCAGAAGTTCCAGAAGCGAAACTCTTCGACTTTCCAAACTTCTTTCCCTTCGCCGTGCTTCCACACGCTGATGGCCGCCCGCCAAAATATTTCATCATTGTTTTAACCTCCTTAAGTGAACAAAATTGGACAAAAAAATTTTTCATTTATTCAATGAATTAATGGAATTTAGTTAATTGTTTTATTTGTATTATTTCATATATAATATATATAAAATTATAATCATAATAATGCTTTTTTATTTTAAAATATAATTTTTTAAATACTAAAAAAATATTTTTTAATATTTTTTAATTTTTTTTATTTTTTTTAAATATTTTTTTAAATATAAAAAAATATTTTTAAAATATATATTTAAAATATATAAATATATTTTTATATATTCTTGTTTGTAAAGAATTAAAAATATTTAGTTTGGCTTAAAACATGTTTTGAAATAAAATGTCATCAAACCTCAATTAAAAATTAAAAATTAGAAAAATTATTACAATTATTAAAAAAGATTTAAAAAAAATTATATTCTTTTTTTTAAACAACACACACACAAACATATATAATCATATCATAATCATATTCCTATATATGTAATAATGAAAGTTCATATTAATATTTAAAATGAGAATGCACCATTATACTGTACGTGTTTATATATATATATATATATAATACATAATATATGAACTGTATTATATTTTACATTATATTTAAAATTATATAAAATATACATATAAGTATTTTACATGAATACATTACATGATAATAATAATAAAAGAAGTGAAAGTGATGAAGAAGATTGGCCCCTGATAAGACTTCCTGCTTCCTGGTTTTATGGAGGCGGAGCCAAGGACCCTAAGGCTGATGTCGAGCGGTGACATGTTGACATTTTATGATTTCTCATAAAAGGGAACTTTTCAAAGTGAAAGCAAAAGGCTGAAACTGAACAATTCGGTCTTCTTGCTGGGGGGTGAAGCTGGCAGACGTCCCAACGTGACTCTTTGGGTGGGGGTGCTAGAGGCCACGGTTTGATTCCTGGAAGAGTCCTTATTGACCACAACACACTTTCTGGGATGTTGACAGCTTTCATACAAAAATATATTTTTACAAAAAATGAAAAAAATAATTGGTTCCAGTCCCGACCATGATAAATTAATTTCTGTGTAATATTATAAATTATTGTGGCATTTATATGCTTAAAAAGTCCCATATTTTGATTTTACTGTGTAACAAAGTTACCAATTTTTCTTCATTTTTATATTTTATCATCTTCATCTTGTTAATATTCTGACTTTATGCCTATAAAATTTCATTTTTTTTTTTAATTTTTGCTGTTGTATTTTTAGAATGTGCTGTGGGACACAAATGGCTCCCAGGCCGCTCTTTGGACACCGCTGGCTTTAAATGCACCTAACCGCTTTCATTGCTTACTGCTATTGATATGCCAATATTTCTTTTAGCTAGCATTGTTAAAACACATGTAAATCATTGTTTTCTCAAGCAGTGTTTTACTCAAAAGGATGTTTTTTGGCATGTTAAGAAATCATCTTGGTAGGTGCTAGCATACTACCGGTTAGCATTTTAGCCATTTTCGTATGCATTAACTATGGACTTAGCGCTAAGTGCTAGCGTGCTAATGTACTTAGCACTAGGTGCTAGCGTGCTAACTATCACCATGTAACCAACGGAGGGAGTGATAACACAACCATGGACAGCAAAGTGTTGCATTTAATAACCTTGAAGTCATAAAAGCGAATGTAAAATATTATTTTAATAAGAGACGTTTTCGCCTTTGCGTACTTTTAAGACTGGCAACATTAATTGAAGCGCTAGCTCGCGATAAACGGAAGTACATTAAATGGGGTTTTAAATAAAAACGGAAGCTTCACTTTTTTGGCGGTACAGTACACCGATTAGGTCATGTAATGGCGGATTCAACCCGGAAGTCGAGCTTCTTTCTCGGTCATACTAACACACAATCAACCAAAACGTCAAACTTTGAAGGCGAGTATGTTTTTTTTCTCTTATTAATTGTATTTATTTGTCGTTCGTGTCGTTTAGCTAACCGCTGCTTAGTTACAGAAGTTTGCTCAAGACTATCTTCGAATTTACAACGCGATGCAGAAACGTAAACAACCACTTTCAGTCTCCGTCACGTCAATACTACGCCTACTTATAATATTTGCTCTGTTTCTGTGATATTCAAAGGTCTAGAGTTGTTGTTATATCTCAAGACAAAACCTAATCCTTGTATGAAACGGCATTTAAAATGAAAACGCCACAAAAAATGAATGCAGTACACTTTGTGACCAGAGGTGGCAGCACCGAACTGAGGCTACTGGGGTGAATTAAGCGATACTGCAAATTTTGGTGTCGATTAGATATCATGTACATTCAGGAACATGCTGGAGCCTATCCCAGCTGTCTTCAGGTAAGAAGCGGGACTTCTTGCCTGGACTGGTGGCCAGCCAATCACAGAGCACAACCATTCCCACCCACACTCATACCTACTGACAATTTGTAGCGACCAATGAAGCTAGCATGTTTTTGGAATGGGCGAGAACATGCAAACTCCACACAGAGTGGGAATCGAACCTGTGTCTCCTAGCCTGTGTCCATGACGACTGGTAAAATGTTACTATGCTAATGTTAGCATGCTGTCAACTAACGTGATAGCATGACATGTTTATACAGGATTTGACCTATAACAGTTATTCCCAAAGTGTGGGCCGCGGGCCCCCGGTGGGACGCGGTGGTAGTGCAGGTGGGCCATGAGGTTGTTAAAAATATGATTCATTTTTGCAAAAATTTTTGAAATTGTTTTTATTGAAAAATATTTTAAAAAAAAATTTTTTAATATATTTTACGTTATTATAATATATATTTTAAAATATACATTTTTTTAGATTTTCAAGTGGGCTCTGAGTTGGTAAAGTTTGGGAACCTCTGACCTATGAAAAGGACATAAATGTTACTATGCTAATGTTAGCATGCTATCACCTAACGTTATTACAGTTATTCCCAAAGTGTGGGTCGCGGGCCCCTGGTGGTCCGTGGTGGTACTGTAGGTGGGCCATGAGGTCATTAAAAATATGATTCATTTTTGCAAAAATTTTTGAAATTGTTTTTATTGAAAAATATTAAAAAAAAATTTTAAAATATATTTTACGTTATTATAATATATATTTTAAAATAGACATTTTTTAGATTTTCAAGTGGGCTCTGAGTTGGTCAAGTTTGGGAACCTCTGACCTATGAAAAGGACAAAAATGTTACTATGCTAATGTTAGCATGCTATCACCTAACGTTATTACAGTTATTCCCAAAGTGTGGGCCGCGGGCCCCTGGTGGGCCGCGGTGGTACTGCAGGTGGGCCATGAGGTCATTAAAAATATGATTTTATTTTTGCAAATATTTTTGAAATTATTTTTATTGTAAAATCTTTTTTTTTAATTATTAAAATATATATTTTAATATATATTTTAAAATAGACATTTTTTAGATTTTCAAGTGGGCTCTGAGTTGGTCAAGTTTGGGAACCTCTGACCTATGAAAAGGACAAAAATGTTACTATGCTAATGTTAGCATGCTATCACCTAACGTGATAGCATGTCATGTTTATACAGGATTTGACCTATGACAGTTATTCCCAAAGTGTGGGCCGCGGGCCCCTGGTGGGACGCGGTGGTACTGCAGGTGGGCCATGAGGTCGTTAAAAATGATTTATTTTTGCAAATATTTTTTGAAATTATTTTTATTGTAAAATATTTTTTAAAAATTATTAAAATATATATTTTAAAATATATTTTTTTTAGATTTTCAAGTGGGCTCTGAGTTGGTACAGTTTGGGAACCCCCGACCTGTGAAAAGTACAAAAATGTTACCATGCTAACATACTACTATGTTTATTGAAATACCATGAGTACACATGAGTCGTCCTTTGAAGTATAAAAAAGACACAGTACTACATGTCAATCAGAAAGTGACTTGGTATGAACTCCAGAAGGTGCTAAGGTGCTTTTGGACGACTGCAGCAAGAGGAAGACTCCCCTTTAGGCCGAGGCGTCGTCTTCCTCCCGCAGCGGCTTGTACTTCTCCGCGTGGTCCAGGCTCTGGAAGAGAACATCACCACATCTCACATGTCGCTCTTCTTCAACAAACAGGAAGTGGCGTGCCGTTCACCTTCTCGTCTCGGCGCCTCAGAGCCTTGATGGCGAGCACGGAGGCGGCGATGGTGAGGCAGAGCTCCATGACGGACAGCACTATCAGGACGCCGTTGATGCCTCTCAGGAGCACCTCAGGAGAACCACAGAAGGTGGGGCGTTTTAATATCAAAGATCCTCTATATCAGTTCTCTTTTTGAGGTTATTCCCATCGTTGCGACTTTGCACGCGGTCAGACTCACGCGGATTCGTTACGGCACACTTACAAGGACGAGGCGCCTTCCTCTCATGCACTGGTTCTTCATGAACACCTCAGTGTCGCTCATAGTCGGGCTGGGGGTGTGCTTTGTCCTATAGTAGTAATCGTACTCGTCCTCGCAAAAGGACCACATCCATATTTTGGCCATGCTGACGGAGTAGAGCGTGATGGAGGCCACGGAAAAGGCGATCCCCGACAGGTTCAGCATCGCGTTGATGATGACCTAAAAAGAAATATGCTCATTTGGCATCCGCAAAGCATGCCGGGTAATGTCATTTTGGGGAGAACGCTCACCAGACACGGACTCGGGTACCTCTCGGACAAAACGCAGACCACGCCGAATATGATGAACTGGAGAAGAGCAACATGATGTCGTGTTAGCATCCGAGCGCTCGCGGAGTGACGTCAAAAGCGTCTCACCAATCCTCCCAGCCACTCCGGGAATGCAGTTTCACTTATCTTCCACCAGGAGGCGGGTTCCGCACACAGGAGGATGACGCCCAATCCCACGTGGAGCAAGCCGACCATGATCTGGAGAGCCTAGGAAGAAGGACACCGTGTGACCACACCCTTATCAGGCCGGACCAGCTCCCCACTTGAAGTCTCACCCCGAGCGCAGACTGGGACCGTCCCATGACCGCCCTCAGGTGCCGGGACACGGAGCAGCACACGGGGCTGTAGCAGAGCCCGCACAGGATTTGGCACAGAGGGGGCCAGCGGCTTTTGGGGTTGGAGGTCAGCGTCATGACCGTGACACCGTCGGCCCGAGCCAATGACACGGACATCCTGGGGAGGGGAAGCGACACGTTCACATGCATTGGCGTGGGACGCCATCGTGGAAGATGAGAAGCGTTCATGCGTCACGCCGTGGGACAGGGAGATTTCAGGAATAAAAATCCTAAATTTAAGATTTATTTTCTATTCATTTGTCAATTTAAACCTATTTTCGTGCCACAAAAAAGTCAATTCGTGTCAAAAAAAAAGTCGTAATATTACATTTGACCACACAGAAAAGTTTTTTTTACATTGTACAATTTTGTACAAAAAAAATTCAAACTTTTTTGTAAATTCACAAGAAATTGTATGACAAAAAAGTAACAATTATTATTATTACAAACAACTTTTTTCTTGTAAATTTCTGAGAAAAAAACGTACGAAAAATAAACTTGCAATATTACCTTTTGAGCCTGTTTTCACTCCACAAAGTCATTAATGTACGACAAATGTACGTCGTACACGTAAATGTACATAATTGTACATCAAAAAAAGGTTTCAAGAGAATAAAAGTTGTAAATTTACTAATTGTTGTCTTGTAAATTTATGCGAAAATGTACATTTTTAGAGAAAGACGTCACACTTTGTCACAAGTTGTATATTTCTGACTTTTTTACGAGACTAAAAGTCGTAAATGTATGACTTGTGAATTTACTTTTTTTTTTTTACAAGAAAAAAGTATTTATATTTCTTATGGCAACAGTCGTAAATGTACGACTTTTTTCTTGTAAATTTTCCAGACAAATTATTTCAATTCTTATAAGAAATTAAGTTGTAACATGACCTTTGACCCCATTTTTATCCCACAAAAAAGTCATACTTTTATGACTTTTTTTCCCCATAATAAAAGTTAATCATTTATGATTGTTATCTTGAAAATGTACGATAAAAAAAAGTTTTATGAATTTAACAAGAAAGTCGTAACATTACCTACCATCCTGTTTTCATTCCACAGAAAGTGGTAAATGTACACATTTTTTTCTCTCATAAATTTAAACTTATAATGACGTCGTAATATTACCTCATTTTCATTTAAAAAAGTAATAAATGTAGTTTTTTTTAAATGAGAATAAAAGTTGTACATGTATGAATTTTTTCTTGTCAATTTACGAGAAAAAAGTTCCAAATTTTTAATGAAAAAAAGTCATAATATTACCTATTATGCCACGTTTAATTGCCTAAAAAGTTGTAAACGTACCACATTTTTTTCTGGAAAATTTATGAGGAAAAAAAAAATTTAAAAAAAATAAAATCGTAATATTTTGACCCTGTTTTCATTCCACAAAAATCATGAAAACGTTCACACATGGCTCCGTTTGCGATCGGTCATGGTTTCAAATGACTGAAATGTCGACATTTTGACTTTATTATAGTTTAAAATGCTATTTTCACTTATTTGTATTGATTATTTTTTACCACTATATCTGTTTACAATGTATTCAAAAGTTATTAAATTCAGTTGATTGAAATCAATAATTTAAAAGAATAATCTGATTAATTTATGAACTAATTAAATGCCTTGTATGTCTTACGCTATGATATGAAATACAGTACCTTTTGTAGTACATGATATTTGATCGACACCATAATTTACAGTATCACCCACGCCCTGTAGTCTCGGTGCTGCCACCTCTGGTCACATATTGTACTGCATTGTTCTGGTATTTACATTCTAAAAACGTCCTCTTAAGATTAATATTTTTTATCTTGAGTTATGACAACAACTCTAGACATTTGAATGTCATAGAAATGGAATATCTAGAATTATGAGAAAGGGTGGAATTGAAGTTGTGGAAACAGGAAGTGCTGTTGCGTGGTTGTTTACATTTGTTGTCGATGTCATTAAAAGCGGATCGTCTTGTAAATTCGACTGAAATACATCATTAAAAGCACATACTTGCCTGTTTAGGTTCGTTTTACGAATGAAATCCAAGTGAAATCAGTCGAATTCCGAGTTTGAGTTCCTGAACGACTGCGTGTTATACGGCCGTGGAAGAAGCTCTACTTCCTGGTAGCCCCTCCCCTTTTATGACTTCATGGTACATTGGTTGAGTGTGAATCCGGGCTCTGCATCCTACCAGGCCAGTCGCCTTCCGGTCTACGAAGGCCAGACGTTCGGAGGCTCCTCCTCCGGCAGTGAACCAGCCTTGGTGAATCCATTACTATTAATATTACTACTACTATTGTATAGTAATAGTAATAGCCAAACAAAAGCGAAACATCCGGTTTTATTTTGAAACTCTCATCTTCTACTTCCGTTTATTCCGCCATTAAATGCTGCCGATCTTAAAAGCAAATACGTCTCTGCTTAAAATAATATTTGCCTGATAAATGTTACTTTATTGTTAAGAGTAAACTAATAGTCAAATGTAAAGTATACGAGGACTATATTTGACAGGGTGTATTCTTCCATTCCTCCGCTAGATGTCAGCGGTGTTCCTCGGCATGTCGTCCGGACTGCTCGGATCCACCGGAGGATGCTCCCCGTTCGGACGCCGCTGGGACGACCATCGCTTGTTATTTGGATGTTGAGGGGAGAGAAAAATGGCCACCGGCGATGAAGGAGCAGCGGGAGCCGCGATGACTTGCGGACGAACGCGTCGTATGTAACCTATATGGAAGGACATGGAGGGCCCCGCCCGGAGCTTTAATCGACGCACCGCAGTCTCTCATTCCGGGCCGAGTGTTTTCCTGTGACCGCTGCTGGCTGGTAAGTGGCCGCTTGCTACGCGGAGCTTAGCTAGCTTAGCGCCACTAGCGGGCGACTTAGCATAAACAAGCGCCGTTTTGTTCTTCTCGTTTTGTTTATCGTCGCGTCTGTGCGGTGTTGTGTTATGTTGTGTTATGCTGTTGACGTTATTACGGAGGAAGACTCTTTAGCGTGTCGTCTTTGTGTGAAAGGGGAAGTCAACGTGACACTTAGCCGGACAGCGCTTACAGATGATGCTAGGAGATCAGCTGGTGGCTAGCTAACGGACCCCCGTCCGAGCTAACTGCTTCGGGGTCTCGCTGCAACAATGGACTTCGAAGCAAAGGGCTAGACGGACTGATTAATCCGATGTGTGGGGGGGACGGTTACCGTGACGGTACCGCAGAATGTTCCGTCCCATGATGGGTGGTTCGGTTCGGTTGTGACGTTACCGAGGAGATGACTGGCATTTCGTAAAGTCAGCCAACGTCTTTATGTTTGAAGCGGAACCGAGCCCAGTCACCTGGAACATTTTTTTTGGGGGGGGGGGGGGTAATCTGTTGTGTGTGTGTGTTTGTGTATTTGTGTAACACAAACATATAATCGTTGACACGCCTAAAATAAATATTTGATGTTACACGCATGACATATCCAGTGTTATGCCTCTAATGCAAACACAAACATTTGGTTGTTTACTTGTGTCAACACACCTAATACCAATACATGATGTTACATGTATAATACACATATTCACTTTACAAGTGTACTCTGTCACGAGTGTATTATATACACATGTAACATCAACATATTAACAGATTACATGTGCAACAAAAACACAACGTGACATGTATTACAGTCTAGAAACGCACCAGGCGTGACATGTAATGCGTGACAACGTAACATTGCACTAGACATGTGATAAAAAACATAGTAGCGTGTGATTGGAACATGAGGCGTTACATATGTTGTGACACGTGCATGAGTAAAGCGAATAATGGAAACTTGTGGCGTTACACGCGCAGCAGTAACAGCGTTGGAAGGTGTTGACTTGCATGATGGGTAAACGGGGGCACCACGCATACAGCGGTAACGTGTTAACAAGTTATGTGTCCATTGAAAGCATGGTAACGTGTCTAACGGAGATCACGTGGCGTTACACATGCAGCGGTAACATATTGACATGTTACATGTCTAACGCAAGCATGCTAACGTGTGTCATAGAGACACAGGGCTTTACATGTGGAGCAGTAACATATTGACATGTTACATGTGTAATGAAAGCACGATAGCGTGTGTAATACAGCAGTGGGGTGTTACACATGTGGCATGTTACATGGGTAATGAAGACATGGTAACATTTGTAATAGAGTGTTGGGGTGTTACGTGTGGAGCAGTAACATATTAACATGTTACATGTGTAATGAAAGCATGGTAACGTGTGTAATAGATATGGGGCGTTACACATGGAGCAGGTAACATATTGACATGTTACATGTGTAATGAAAGCATGGTAACGTGTGTAATAGAGACATGGGGCGTTACACATGCGGCAGGTAACATATTGACATGTTACGTGTGTCATGAAAGCATGGTAGCATGTGTAATAGAGCCATGGGGCGTTACACTTGCGGCAGGTAACATATTGACATGTCTAATGAAGACATGGTAACGTGTGTAATAGAGACATGGGGTGTTACAGACGGAGCAGTAACATATTGGCATGTTAAGTGTCTATTGAAAGCATGGTAGCGTGTGTGATAGAGCCATGGGGTGTTACACATGCGGCATGTAACATATTGACATGTTACATGTCTAATGAAGACATGGTAACGTGTGTAATAGAGACTTAGGTTGTTACATGTGAAGCAGTAACATATTTACATGTTAAGTGTCTATTGAAAGCATGGTAGCGTGTGTAATAGAGCCATGGGGTGTTACACAAGTGGCAGTAACATACTGACATGTTACACGTGTAATGAAAGCATGGTAATGTGTGTAATAGAGACATGGGGCGTTACACGTGGAGCAGTAACATTGACATATTAAGTGTCTATTGAAAGCATGCTAGCGTGTGTGATAGAGCCGTGGGGTGTTACACATGTGGCAGTAACATATTGACATGTTACACGTGTAATGGCAGCATCGTAACACGTTTAATAGAGCCATGAGGCGTTACACATGATGCCTTTCATGTGTCATGCAAAGATATGAGCAGTTATTGAGTCATGTGATGCTATGTTATTATGTCACACATGCAAAATGCTCCCCTGGAGAAGCCCCCCTGGCACCCCGCCCCCCACCCACCACCCCATAACATGTGTGTATGTGTTTCTCCTGCTGTCACACAGCAGACATTGGCGTGCTGGTTGTTGTGTTTTCTCCAGGAGTAGCGGCTCCAAACCAGGAGAGGATAAACGTTAATTAGCGCCCAGGGGAGCGTCACGCTTGTCACCTGAGCCAGCTGAGCCCCAAAAACACATTTTGCAACGTGCACACACAACATATACGGTGTGTACAAATCCAGCGTTTGTGTATTGTTCTTATCCATGCAGTGCTTGTTTGCTCCGTAGCGGTTTCAAATCAGGGCCCATTTCATCACCAATCAGGTTGCAGCAGTCGAGAGGCAGGCGAGGAGCCCTCGGGTTCTTCTGAACTGGTTTCCCCGGACGCCATGGTAATGCCGTCGTTATTCAACTCGCCGCGGGTGGAATACGGAGAGGTAGATAGCAAAGCGTAGCGCCGAGGTTCGTGACCTCATTTCCTACCTGGGAGTGGGCGTGGCCGAGGCGGAACGCCACCTGATCCGGGTGAGACCAAGCGTCAAACCCCGTCACAACAAGCGGCGACAAAGACCAGAGCTGCAACAATAAGCGGCCGCGGTGTCGTCTTACTCGCCCGAGGTCGCCTCCAGCCGGAACGACCTGCGCAACGTGCTCGTTTAACTGTATCAGGTCATCCATAAACACATTATAACGGGACTGGCTGCCAAGGTAGCTTGTCATTACAACTCGGCGTCGCACCCACCACAGAAGAAGAAGACATTTGTTTGAAAATTCGGCCTTTTTTTCTCCTTTTTCCATCTTAATATTTTGACTTTGACAGCCATTTCCAGTTTTTCCCTTGGAATTTTTCTTCCCGTAATATTGTAATTTTCTAATTTTCTAATTTTCTAATTTCTAATTTTTGTAATTTTTTTTTAATTTTTTAAAAAAATATTTAGAATTTAATCTGGTAAAATTACAGCTTTTTTTTCCATTAAAAAATCAAATTATTTTAAATTTCTTCTTGTAAAATTATAGCTTTATTCCCGTAATATTTGGACTATATACCCATAATATTATAACGCTCTAAAAAAATTACAATTTTGTTTTTCTCATAATATTATGACTTTAAAAATAGAACCTTTTTATTTATTATGTCAATATCATGGTAAAATTACAGCTTTTTTAATGGTAAAATTACAGCTTTTTTTCCATAAAAAAATCAAATTATTTTAAATTTCTTCTTGTAAAATTATAACTTTATTCCCGTAATATTTGGACTTTATTCCCATAATATTATAACGCTCTAAAAAACTCTTGTTTTTCTCATAATATTATGACTTTAAAAATAGAACCTTTTATTTATTATTTCAATATCATGGTAAAATTACAGCTTTTTTTCCATAAAAAAACAAATTATTTTAAATTTCTTCTTGTAGAATTATAACTTTTTCCTGTAATATTTGGACTTTATTCCCATAATATTATAACGCTTTAAAAAAATTACAATTTTGTTTTTCTCATAATATTATGACTTTAAAAATAGAACCTTTTTATTTATTATGTCAATATCATGGTAAAATTACAGCTTTTTTTCCATAAAACAATCCAATTATTTTAATTTCTTCTTGTAAAATTATAACTTTATTCCCATAATATTTGGACTTTATTCCCATAATATTATAACGCTCTAAAAAATTACAATTTTGTTTTTCTCATCATATTATGACTTTAAAAATATAACCTTTTTATTTATTAATTCAATATTATGTTACTAAAAATATATTTTTAAAAATCATAATATTATGATGTTATTTTTATACAATTCAAACTTTTTCTCATATTATTTAGATTTTATTCCTGTAAAATCACTGCAGGTTTTTCTTTCTGTTAAATTCTTAAATTCTGCAAAATATTTTTCTCTTCAAATTATATTTTTAAAACGTGCTGCAGGCCACAATTGACACCCGGGCCGCACTTTGGACACCCCTTCTCTATCATGATCCCATTTCCCATCCGATTACGGAGGAAAAGATACAAAAAACGGCTTTAGTGCTCCAGTACCGTTTATTCGCCTAAATGGTCTGTTCCTCTCGGCACATTGGCCACTTGCCTCCACCCCACCGTTGTCGGAGGGGGCGGGGCCGGGTGGGGGGGGGGGTCAGCTGCACCAGTCCCTGCAAGCCACACACACACACACACACAGTGGACCGGCTGGCGAACAAAGCCACTGGCACTGCCATGTCTCCGCTCTTAGCCTCTCCCCCTTCTCGCACCACCGTGAGGGGGGGTGGGGGGGGAGGCATGACACCGCCGTCACTGCCGCTCCTCGTCAGAAAAGGCATCGTTTTTCCGGGATGCGACCGTCTTTAGAGAAAGATTACAAGAATACGACGTACATCCTCCGTCGCTGAGTCGAGTCGAGATGCTGGCCGGGCACCGAGAGAACAGCAGGTAGGAGAGAGAGAGAGAGAGAGAGAGAGAAAAACAAGCTGTCACCGCGGCGACGGAGATGT
The DNA here is from genome assembly GCF_030265055.1 of Doryrhamphus excisus. Lineage (NCBI taxonomy): Eukaryota > Metazoa > Chordata > Actinopteri > Syngnathiformes > Syngnathidae > Doryrhamphus > Doryrhamphus excisus. Next base: position 25,517,328 of record NC_080469.1, on the reverse strand, counting down.
TTACTGTTGCCAGCCCCGGTTTGCGTCGTGTGAGTCGGCCATGTTTATTGTTTTTTGTGGCTCCCGTAGAAGGCCGCACCCATTGGCGTTCATACTAAACACGTACGGCAGCATCAGATGATGATGATGATGGTGATGATGATGGTGATGATGATGATGATGGTGACCATCATGGCGTCGCTAAAATACCACTGAAGTACTTTTACTACTTACTACTATTTGTCGTATGTTTGGTGCCAATGAGGGTAAAAAATGTCAATAACAGACCGTGGAGTGAGGTTCCCGGGCTGATGAAGTTAGCGTGTGATGAAGTTAGCGCGTGGCGGCGTTTCATCGGCCGGACTGACTTTGACATGCTGCTGGTGTTTCTACTGCCAGCGTCACGGCTTCGTTTTCCTACACTTTATAGGTCAAGATGTTTAGCTCTGAGCCGCAGCTTCCTCTGGTTTTCCGGCGTTCTTGTTGGGGTTTTCCTTGTTTTATCCCATTTTCAATTTAATGGAGAAAAACTACTTGCGGCTTCACTCATTTTTTGTCATTTTTGGGCAAAATTCCAATACTGTGTCTTATTACAGTTCCGCTTTTTTATCTTAATATTTTGTTTTTATTATCATAAAATTATTTTTTGCAGTTATTTTTCAACTTTCTTTTTCATGTGAGTTTATTCCCATAATATTTCCATTTCATTCCGGTAATATTGCAATTTTTTTCCCCGACCTGTAACATTGTGAAAAAGGAAAAGATGCAAGGGCCATTTTATTAATACTAATATTTCATAAACCATATGCTAACAAGACTAAACTTAAACTAAACTTAAAATATTATATTGCTGTTTTTTTTTAATTTGTTTTACAAACATTTCTGCTCATAATATTATGACTTATTTACATCATTTTTGGACTTTATTCCCGCAATTTAATAACTTTTGCCCAAGCTAATTTTCCAAAAATTGCACTACAAATTTTTTTATAATTTTTAAATTAATTTAATTATTATTTTTAGTAATTTTTGTCCCCCCAATATGACATTTCCTATTGATATTTTGACTTTATTCTTGAGAATTACTGCTGATTTTTCAATTTTGCTGTTATTGTGTTTTATTTATCCTGATAAATGACATGTAATTGGCCCCCGGGCCGCACTTTGGACAAGTTAAGTTTTATTATTATTGAACGCATCCGCCTGATTGGCCGATACTCCTTTGGCGTGTCTGCCAGATATCCACCTTCACGTATGGCGATGGGATCGGCTTTCTTCTCCGTCGGAGCTGCCGGACTTCCAGATTCAGAAAGCGGGAGACGTTCCCGCGGTTACGTCACGCACTCCGGGAGCTCTTTGAAGGCTTGGGCTTTTCCGGGACACGTCTCTTGGAAGTTGGCGCTAACTCGGCGAGACGCTCATCGCACTTGACGTTTGCTGGAAGAGAAGGCTTTGTGGGAAGTGAGACCCCCCCCACCCCCCAGCCCACCCCCCCACTTGACGTTGTTACCTTGATGGTTTTTTACGGGGGACTCGTCCTTGTATTCCTAAATCCTAAAGCACTACATCAGCCATAATTGGACTGGAATAAAGTCAAAATAGCGAGAGAAAAAAAGTTGTATTTTTATGACAATAATAATAATAATAATAATAATAACTATCAAAAAAAATTATGTTAACTAAGTTGTCATTTTTAGAAAATAAAATAAAGTCAAAATATTCAAAGAAACAGGTCGTATTTTAAAAGAATAAATTACGTCATTTTTAGTTGCATAGAGTTGAAATATTACAGAAAAAAAAGCCATTATATTAAGAAATTTTTGAAATAATTTTTGGAAAATAAGGCTGGAGAAAATAGCTATAATATTATGGGAATAAAGTTGAAATATTCTGGTAATAATGTCGTAATATTGCGAGAATGAGAAATACAAGAACAACATTTCTAACTAAAATAATAATAATAAATACTACTAATAATAAATAATAACAATAGTAATAAAAATAATAAATACATATAATACAAAATAATAATAAATATAATAATAATAATAAATATAATAATAATAATAAAATAATAATAATAACAATAAATAATAATAGTAATAATAACAAATATAGCAATAATAATATTAATAACAAAATTAATATAATACTAATAAATTTAATAATAATAACAAAATAAATATAATACTAATACATTTAATAATAATAACAATAATAATCTCAATAGGTTATTACTTAGCCTATAAATATTTTTTTTAATTGTGCAATAAATATTTCACAATAAAAATAATGTAAAAAATAATATATGCAAAAATGTATCATATTTTTAATGACCTCTCATGGCCCACCTGAAGTACCACCAGGGGGCCGCGGCCCACACATTGGGAATCACTGGTCTAGTCTATTGGGTAATAGCATTGAACAGTTTTTTTTCTAGACTACTTCCTGTGCGACTCGAGCTCCACCGCATTAGATACCACTGATCCCTCCTGCTACGTCTTCCTATTCTCTTTTGTGGCAGACAGCTTCTGTCAGTTGACAGTTCTGTCACTTCCTGTACGAGTCTCCTGACAGGATGTAGTAGGCCATGTCCTGCGTCGGCCGCTAAGCCTTTTGTTTGTGTGCGGATCGCTCGCTGCCTGCCTTATGCCGACTGGTATGACATGTGTTTGGCCCAGTTTGTGGTCCCGGCCCGCTGCGTTCGCCGTTCCGACGTCCTGTCAACACTGCGGCGGCGTTGTGTTTACATCCTGCTATTTGTGTTGGCTAATATGTATCTCTTCCATTGCGGTGCTGTCTATAAAGCAGCAATGGGCCTTTTATTGGGTTCCTGTTGTCATTACATATACCATGTAACTAGCTAGGGGTGTAAAGGTCACTATAGGGGTGTTACTTCACGCCTAGAGGTCTCTGATCATTTAAAAAGCATATTTAGAAAGTCAGTGTCTTATTATGTCTACTGTATTGGGTCATAGGAGTATAAAGGTCACTATAGGGGTGTTACTCCATGTTTAGAGGGAGTGTAGGATGACTGAATATAGGGGTGTTACTCCATGTCTAGGGGTCTCTGATCATTTAAAAAAGCATATTTAGAAGGTCAATGTCTTATTATGTCTGCTATATCGGGTCATAGGAGTATAAAGTTGACTATAGGGGTGTTACTCCATGTTTAGAGGTCTCTGATCATTTAAAAAGCATATTTAGAAGGTCAATGTCTTATTATGTGTACTATATCGGGTCATAGGAGTATAAAGGTGACTATAGGGGTGTTACTTCATGTCTAGAGGGAGTGTTGGGTCACTGAATATAGGGGTGTTACTCCATGTCTAGGGGTCTCTGATCATTTAAAAAAGCATATTTAGAAGGTCAATGTCTTATTATGTCTGCTATATCGGGTCATAGGAGTATAAAGTTGACTATAGGGGTGTTACTCCATGTTTAGAGGTCTCTGATCATTTAAAAAGCATATTTAGAAGGTCAATGTCTTATGTGTACTATATCGGGTCATAGGAGTATAAAGGTGACTATAGGGGTGTTACTTCATGTCTAGAGGGAGTGTTGGGTCACTGAATATAGGGGTGTTACTCCATGTCTAGAGGTCTCTGATCATTTAAAAAGCATATTTAGAAGGTCAGTGTCTTATTATGTCTACTGTATCGGGTCATAAGAGTATAAAGGTGACTATAGGGGTGTTACTCCATGTTTAGAAGGAGTGTAGGATGACTGAATATAGGGGTGTTACTCCATGTCTAGAGGTCTCTGATCATTTAAAAAGCATATTTAGAAGGTCAGTGTCTTATTATGTGTACTATATCGGGTCATAGGAGTATAAAGGTCACTATAGGGGTGTTACTCCATGTTTAGAGGGAGTGAAGGATGACTAAATATAGGGGTGTTACTCCATGTCTAGAGGTCTCTGATCATTTAAAAAGCATATTTAGAAGGTCAATGTCTTATTATGTCTACTATATCGGGTCATAGGAGTATAAAGGTCACTATAGGGGTGTTACTTCATGTCTAGAGGGAGTGTTGGGTGACTGAATATAGGGGTGTTACTCCATGTCTAGAGGTCTCTGATCATTTAAAAAAGCATATTTAGGACTCTTATAATGTAAATAAACACATATTTAGGACATCCTAAACAGGTTTTCTATTTGTCTATCTATCTTTGTAAAGGTGACTATAGGGGTGTTATTTTGTGTCTAGGGGGCTCTAATAATGTTAAAAAAGCCTATTTAGAAGGTCGTAAACAGGTTTTCTTTGTCATATTTTCTGTTTTGTCTACTATATTGTGAATATAGGGGTGTTATTTCATGTCCAGAGGGCTCTATGGATGTCAAAAATGTTATTTAGAAGGTTGTAAACAAGTTTTCTATGTCTTATTTTCTCTTATTAGGTCTACTACATTGGATAATAGGGGTGTAAAGGTAACTATAGGGGTGTTATTTCATGTGTAGACAGCTCTAATAATTCTAAAATGTCAATTTAGAAGGTCCTAAACAGGTTTTTTATGTCTTATTTGCTCCTATCATGTCTACTATATTGGGTAATAGGAGTGCAGAGGTGACTATAGGGGTGCTATTTTGTGTCTAGGGGACTCTAGTAATGTTAATAAGCCTATTTAGAAGGTCGTAAACAGGTTATCTTTGTCATATTTTCTGTTATGTCTACTATATTGGATAATAGGAATCCAAAGGTGACTATAGGGGTGTTACTTCATGTCTACAGGGCTCTATGGATGTCAGAAATTGTATTTAGAAGGTTGTAAACAGGTTTTCTATGTCCTATTTTCTACTATATTGGCTACTAGTGTGTGTAAAGGTGACTGTAGGGGTGTTATTTCATGTGTAGACGGCTCTAATAATTCTAAAATGTGTATTTAGAAGGTCCTAAACAGGTTTTCTATGTCTTATTTTCTTTTATTATGTCTACTATATTGACCACTAGGAGTGTAAAGCTGACTATAGGGGTGTTAGTTCATGGGGAGAGGGTTCTAATAATGTGTAAAACCGTACTGAGAAGGTCGTAAACAGGTCTTCCGTGTCTTAGCAGGTCTTGGACTGGTGTCTAGGGTAGTCAGACCAGGTGACCTTCACAGGTTGTGGATGGGGTGAATGACAATCTATTTCTAGGATTTGACCAGGTGTCCGCTATTGGCCTTCTTGTTGTTGTTGTTTTGTCAGTGAGTGACTCAGGAACCATCCTGGAGCCCCGGTTCTCGTTTTTTTTCTTTTTACCGTGGAAGTTGGCAGCTTTTCAACTGGCTTGCGTGTTGCCCAACGTTCTATTTTAGCAGGAGTCTGGCTGGTGTGCTGACGCCGCCGAGGCTTCGGTATGGACGTCTGCTTCAGCATCCTCATTCGCTCAAATTATGTCTGCACATTCGGCAGAGTTCTGCTTCTTTGCCGGGTTCTTGTTGGATGGCCTTGTTGATGCGTCACGGGGGGGGGGGGGTCACTGAGAATCAACTTCCTGTCTGTTTGAAACCTTTTCAATTTGAGGAACCTCGAAGCACCCGAGCAGCATCATTTTTGGAACATCCTGTTTTAACAGTTTCCTGCAAACTGAAAAAGACAATATTGTTTAAAAAACTAAATTATAGATAAAGTGGGTGATGGAAAACATATTATGAAAAATATTATGGGAATATAAGAAAATTGATTAGAGGAAAATTGAAGTATTTGGAATGGGGGCAAAAACAGCTGGAATTTTAGGAGAATGCGGTCCAAATATGAAGCGAAAAAAGTCGTATTCTTATGTGGGGAAAAAAGGCACAATTTGGAGAGAATAAACTTGTAATATAATGAGGAAAATATAGATAATAAAAAAACAAAGCAAATAATATAAGAAACAAGGAAAAAAACAGCTGTAATTATAGAAAAAATTTTTTTTTTTAAATATAAAAAAAAATTTAAATATAAAATTTTTTTTAAATTGTATTCTAATGAGAGGGAAAAATTGCGCAATTTTGAGAGAATAACCTTCTAATTTCAAGAGGAAAAAAAAATAATTTTTGACATATTAGAGAAAAAGCAAAACAATTAATATTACAAAAAACAAGAAAAAAACTGAAAAATGTGGAAAAAACAACTAATGCGGGGGGAGAAAAATACACAATTTGGAGAGAATAAACCTGTAATATAATGAGGAAAAATATAGATAATATTAAAGAAAAAAGAAAATAAATAATATAAGAAACAAGGAAAAAAACAGCTGTAATTATAGGAGAATAAAGTCAAAATAGTAAGGTGAAAAATTTGGGGGAAATTGCGAAATTTTGAGAGAACAAATTTGTATAAATTGTATTTTTAAGAGAAAAATAATGTAATTTTTGACATATTAGAGGAAAAAGTAAAAACATTAATATTACAAGAAACAAGAAAAAAACAGCAGTAATTTTCGGGGAATAAAGTCAAAATATTAAGCGAAAAAATTTGTTTTCTAATTAGGGGAAAAAGGTACAATTTTCAGAGAATAGACCTGTGGAATTTTGTGGAAAAATAATATTAGTTTTGCAATATTAAAGAAAAAGAAAGATATAAGAAATATTTAATAATAATAACAAAAAATTATTGGATTTTAATGGGAGGGGGAAATACACAATTTGGAGAGAATAAACCTGTAATATAATGAGGAAAAATATAGATAATATTAAAGAAAAAAGAAAATAAATAATATAAGAAACAAGGAAAAAAACAGCTGTAATTATAGGAGAATAAAGTCAAAATATTAAGGTGAAAAATTTGGGGGAAATTGTGAAATTTTGAGAGAGCAAATTTGTATAAATTGTATTTTTAAGAGAAAAAATAATGTAATTTTTGACATATTAGAGAAAAAGCAAAAACATTAATATTACAAGAAACAAGAAAAAAATAGCAGTAATTTTGGGGGAATAAAGTCAAAATATTAAGCGAGAAAATTTGTATTCTAATCAGGGGAAAAAGGTGCAATTTTCAGAGAATAGACCTGTGGAATTTTGTGGAAAAATAATATTAGTTTTGCAATATTAAAGAAAAAGAAAGATATAAGAAATATTTAATAATAATAACACAAAAAAATATTGGATTTTAATGGGAGGGGGAAATACACAATTTGGAGAGAATAAACCTGTAATATAATGAGGAAAAATATAGATAACATTAAAGAAAAAAGAAAATAAATAATATAAGAAACAAGGAAAAAAACAGCTGTAATTATAGGAGAATAAAGTCAAAATATTAAGGTGAAAAATTTGGGGGAAATTGCGAAATTTTGAGAGAGCAAATTTGTATAAATTGTATTTTTAAGAGAAAAAATAATGTAATTTTTGACATATTAGAGGAAAAAGTAAAAAGATTAATATTACAAGAAACAAGAAAAAAACAGCAGTAATTTTCGGGGAATAAAGTCAAAATATTAAGCGAAAAAAGTTGTATTCTAATCAGTGGAAAAAGGTACAATTTTCAGAGAATAGACCTGTGGAATTTTGTGGAAAAATAATATTAGTTTTGCAATATTAAAGAAAAAGAAAGATATAAGAAATATTTAATAATAATAACAAAAAATTATTGGATTTTAATGGGAGGGGGAAATACACAATTTGGAGAGAATAAACCTGTAATATAATGAGGAAAAATATAGATAATATTAAAGAAAAAAGAAAATAAATAATATAAGAAACAAGGAAAAAAACAGCAGTAATTATAGGAGAATAAAGTCAAAATATTAAGGTGAAAAATTTGGGGGAAATTGTGAAATTTTGAGAGAGCAAATTTGTATAAATTGTATTTTTAAGAGAAAAAATAATGTAATTTTTGACATATTAGAGAAAAAGCAAAAACATTAATATTACAAGAAACAAGAAAAAAATAGCAGTAATTTTGGGGGAATAAAGTCAAAATATTAAGCGAGAAAATTTGTATTCTAATCAGGGGAAAAAGGTGCAATTTTCAGAGAATAGACCTGTGGAATTTTGTGGAAAAATAATATTAGTTTTGCAATATTAAAGAAAAAGAAAGATATAAGAAATATTTAATAATAATAACACAAAAAAATATTGGATTTTAATGGGAGGGGGAAATACACAATTTGGAGAGAATAAACCTGTAATATAATGAGGAAAAATATAGATAACATTAAAGAAAAAAGAAAATAAATAATATAAGAAACAAGGAAAAAAACAGCTGTAATTATAAGAGAATAAAGTCAAAATATTAAGGTGAAAAATTTGGGGGAAATTGCGAAATTTTGAGAGAACAAATTTGTATAAATTGTATTTTTAAGAGGAAAAATAATGTAATTTTTGACATATTAGAGAAAAACCAAAAACATTAATATTACAAGAAACAAGAAATTTTTTTTGTAGTAATGTAGTAATTTTGGGGGGAATAAAGTCAAAAAATTAAGCGAAAAAATTTGTTTTCTAATCAGGGGAAAAAGGTACAATTTTCAGAGAATAGACCTGTGGAATTTTGTGGAAAAATAATATTAGTTTTGCAATATTAAAGAAAAAGAAAACAATATTTAATAATAATAATAATACAAAAAAAACAGTTGGATTTTAATGGGGGGAAAAATACGCAATTTTAAGAGAATAAGCCTGTAATTTGATGAGGAAAAATAATGTAATTTTTTAGGTATTAAGGAAAAAAACAGAATATATGAAAAAATCATCTGGGGGAATAAAGTCAAAATAAAATCAGAAATAAAAAAAACAGCAAAAATGTGTGTCAATAAATAGAAACTATGGAGAGGAACTCGTGTGCGTGATCATGCTGAGTCTGCGTCGTGTTCCTCGGCAGGGCGACCTTTGCCCTCAGCAAGCCGCTGAAGATGAACATGATGAAGAGGATCATGGGGCGGCCGCGGCAGGAGGAGTGCAGCCCGCAGGACAACGCCCTGGGCCTGATGCACCTTCGCCGCCTCTTCTCCGAGCTGTGCCACCCTCCTCGCCACATGACCCAGAAGGAGCAGGAGGAGAAGCTCTACATGATGCTGCCCGTCTTTTACCGGGTACGTAAAAAAGTGCTCGTGTCTCCCTCTGCCCCCGCCCCCCTTCCGACAAGCTCACCGCGCTTCCCTGGTCCCGCAGGTGTTCGGGAACGCGCCGCCCAGCAGCATGACGGAGAAGTTCTCGGACCTGCTGCAGTTCACCACGCAGGTGTCGCGACTCATGGTGACCGAGATCAGGCGGAGAGCCTCCAACAAGTCCACCGGTGAGTCCAGACCCGCGCCAGACCACCTGGAAGTACACGACACCCACGCACTGGCTGTGTTTTATGTGTTTTAGCATGGTGCATGTTTTGTTTTGTTAGCATGATGCATTTGGTTTGGTATGCTTTGTTAGCTTAGCTTGGCACTGATGTTTTGTTAGCATGATGCATTTGGTTTGGTGTGCTTTGTTAGCTTAGCTTGGCACTGGTGTTTTGTTAGCATGATGCACTTGGTTTGGTGTGCTTTGTTAGCTTAGCTTGGCACTGATGTTTTGTTAGCATGATGCATTTGGTTTGGTGTGCTTTGTTAGCTTAGCTTGGCACTGATGTTTTGTTAGAATGATGCATTTGGTTCGGTGTGCTTTGTTAGCTTAGCTTGGCACTGATGTTTTGTTAGCATGATGCATTTGGTTTGGTGTGCTTTGTTAGCTTAGCTTGGCACTGATGTTTTGTTAGCATGATGCATTTGGTTTGGTATTCTTTGTTAGCTTAGCTTGGCACTGATGTTTTGCTAGCATGATGCATTTGGTTTGGTATTCTTTGTTAGCTTAGCTTGGCACTGATGTTTTGTTAGCATGATGCATTTGGTTTGGTATTCTTTGTTAGCTTAGCTTGGCACTGATGTTTTGTTAGCATGATGCTGATGTTTTGTTAGCATGATGCTGATGTTTTGTTAGCATGAAGCACATATTTTTAGCATAACGCCGATCTATTGTTAGTATAATTTATTATTGTTAGCACAGATTTTAAGCTTGACATAGGTGTGTTAGCATGATGCACAAACCTTTAGCATGACACAGACGTATTGGTAGCATGAAGCAAAAGTTTTAGCGTGACACAGATGTTTGTAGCAAGAAGCCTTGGTTTTTTTATATGATGTTTTTAGCATGATGCTGATGCTTTGTTAGCATGGTGCGCAGATTTTTAGCATGCCCAGATGTATTGTTACTACGATATACAAATTTTTAGCATGATACAGATCGTTTGTTAGCATGATACACAGATTTTTAGGGTGACACAGGTGTGTCGTTAGCATGATGCACAGATTTTTAGCATGACACAGGTGTGTTGCTAGCATAATGCACAAACCTTTAACCTAACAAAGGTGTGTTAGCATGATGCACAGATTTTTAGCATGACACAGATGTGTCGTTAGCATGATGCAGAGATTTTAGCATGACACAGGTGTGTTGCTAGCATGGTGCATAAACCTTTAGCCTAACAAAGGTGTGTTAGCATGATGCACAGATTTTTTAGCATGACACAGATGTGTCGTTAGCATGATGCACAGATTTTTAGCATGACACAGGTGTGTTGCTAGCATAATGCACAAACCTTTAACCTAACAAAGGTGTGTTAGCATGATGCACAGATTTTTAGCATGACACAGATGTGTCGTTAGCATGATGCAGAGATTTTTAGCATGACACAGGTGTGTTGCTAGCATGGTGCATAAACCTTTAGCCTAACAACGGTGTGTTAGCATGATGCACAGATTTTTAGCATGACACAGGTGTGTCGTTAGCATGATGCACAGATTTTTAGCATGACACAGGTGTGTTGCTAGCATGGTGCATAAACCTTTAGCCTAACAAAGGTGTGTTAGCATGATGCACAGATTTTTTAGCATGACACAGATGTGTCGTTAGCATGATGCACAGATTTTTAGCATGACACAGGTGTGTTGCTAGCATGGTGCATAAACCTTTAGCCTAACAATGGTGTGTTAGCATGATGCACAGATTTTTAGCATGACACAGGTGTGTTGCTAGCATGGTGCATAAACCTTTAGCCTAACAATGGTGTGTTAGCATGATGCACAGATTTTTAGCATGACACAGGTGTGTTGCTATCATGATGCACAAACCTTTAACCTAACAAAGGTGTGTTAGCATGATGCACAGATTTTTAGCGTTTCACAGATGTGTCGTTAGCTTAGCATGATGCACAGATTTTTAGCATGACACAGGTGTGTTGCTAGCATGATGCACAAACCTTTAGCCTAACAGCGGTGTGTTAGCATGATGCACAGATTTTTAGCATCTCACAGATGTGTCGTTAGCACGATGCACAGATTTTTAGCATGTCACAGATGTGTCGTTAGCATGATGCACAGATTTTTAGCATGACACGGGTGTTTGTTGATGTTTTTTAGCATGACGCAGGCATTTTGTTTTGTAAACATTCACTGTGCTTTTTTTATCACTGCTGCCGTGTCCGTGCGCTGGTGCAGAGGCGGCCAGTCGAGCCATCGTTCACTTCCTGGAGGTGAACCAGAGTGAGGAGGCCAGTCGTGGCTGGATGCTCCTCACCACCATCAACCTGCTGGCCTCCTCCGGGCAGGTCAGTACTGTTGCTATACGTGAATGGCTATGCACTGTCCTCAGCAGATATACGCATACATCACTTGGAATATTGAAGGATTTAAAATGACAAATAAAGTTATTTCAGAAAAATGATTATGAGAATAAAGTCATAATAAAATAAAAAAAATGGAACAGTAGCATAAAACAGCCATGATTTTATGAGAATCAAAGCCAAGTATGATGAGAAAAAGATTAAATGTGAAAGATAAAATGTCTTTTGTCTTTTTTTAAAGTTGTGATATTGTGAGCAACAAAGTTGGAAAGTTCAAATCGAAAAAATGAAACAAATGCTCAAAATATGAAGACCAAATAAGGTCAGAGTTTCGTGAGAATTATGAGGAAAATTGTGTTGATTTAGAGATGACATTTTGAATAATAATCATAATGATGATAATAATAATGATAATAATGATGATGATGATAATAATGACAATAATGATAATAATGATGATGATAATAATAATAATGATCATGATGATCATGATGATAATAATGATAATAATGATCATGATGATAATAATGATAATAATGACAATAATGATAATGATGATGATAATAATGATGATCATAATAATGATCATAATAATGATAATGATAATAATGATGATGATAATAATGATGATCATAATAATGATCATAATAATGATAATGATAATAATGATGATCATAATAATAATAATGATCATAATAATGATAATGATAATAATGATCATGATGATAATAATGATAATAATGACAATAATGACAATAATGATAATAATGATGATGATAATAATAATAATGATAATAATGATCATAATGATAATAATGATGATGATGATAATAATGATAATAATGACAATAATGATAATGATGATGATGATGATAATAATAATAATAATGATAAAAACAATAATAATGATGATAATAATGATGATAATAATGATAATATGATAATAATAATCATGATAATATAATGATGATAATAATGATGGCGTAATAATAATAATAATGATAACAATAATGATAATAATAATAATGACAATAATGTTGATAATAATGATAATAATAATAACAATGATAATGATAATAATAATGATAACAATGATAATAATGATAATAATAATGACAATGACCATAATAATGATGATAATAATATAATAATGACAATAACAACAACAATAATAATAATAATAATAATAATAATAATGATAAAGATAATAGTGATAATATTATGTCAATAACATGCCAGTTCCATATTAGTGAAATATTGTAATGTAATATTCCCGTCCAATCAGAAAACGGTGGACTGCATGACGACCATGTCGGTGCCCTCCACGCTGGTCAAATGTCTCTACCTGTTCTTCGACCTCCCCCACATGGCCGAGGCCCCCGTCGGGCCCGCCCCGGCCCCACCGCCTCCGCCCCCGCCGCCCTCCTCCCAGGAGAAGACGCCGGCCCCGGGCCACGCCCCCACAGAGCCGCCCCTGGCCGACCGCAGAGCGCTGCTCCAGAAGGTGTTTGTCCAGGTACGAGAAGGTCACCCTCAAAGTAGAGGATCTTTGTCGACGAGAGCTCAGGGCCCCGTTGACTCTGCCCCCGCAGATCCTGGTCAAGCTGTGCACCTTCGTGTCGCCGGCCGAGGAGCTGGCCCAGAAGGACGACCTCCACCTGCTGTTCAGCGCCATCACTTCCTGGTGCCCCCCCCACAACCTGCCCTGGAGGAGGAGCGCCGGCGAGGTCCTCACCACCATCTCCCGACACGGCCTCAGCGTCAACGTGGTCAAGTACATCCACGGTAGGGACGGACGAATTTTAATTTAATTTAGGGACAAATTAAATTAAATTTTCTATTAATAAAATTTCACATTTCAATTATCAACTGTAAAATTTATAATTGAATTATTTTTTTAAAGAAGTAATTAAAAATTAAACATGAAATTACTTACGTTTTAAATGTCAATTGTCAAGTTTTCAATTTCATTTTTAATGATTACATTTTCAAAACAATTTAATTAAATTTAAGGACAAATTCAATTACATTTTCTATTAATACAATTTCACATTTCAATTATCAACTTTAAAATTTATAATTGAATTATTTTTTAAAGAAGTAATTAATAATTAAACATGAAATTACTTACATTTAATGATTACATGATTACAAAACAATTTAATTAAATTTAAGGACAAATTAAATTACATTGTCTATCAATAAAATTTCACATTTCAATTATCAGCTTAAAATTTATAATTGAATTATTTTTTTAAAAAAGTAATTAAAAATTAAACATGGAATTACTTACGTTTTAAATGTCAATTGTCAAGTTTTCAATTTCATTTTTAATAATTACATTTTCAAAACAATTTAATTAAATTTAAGGACAAATTAAATTACATTTTCTATTAATACAATTTCAATTATCAACTTTAAAATGTATAATTAAATTATTTCTTAAACAAGTAATTAAAAATTAAATGTGAAATTACTTACATTTTAAATGTCAATTGTCAACTTTTCAATTTCATTTTTATAATTACATTTTCAAAACGATTTAATTGAATTTAAGGACAAATTAAATTACATTTTCTATCAATAAAATTTCACATAATAATAATTACATTTTCAAAACGATTTGATTTAATTACATTTAAGGAAAAATTAAATACATTTTTATTAATGCAATTTAAAATTTCAATTCAAATTTCAAATCAATCAAATGTACAACTATATTTTGAATTAATTATTTATTTTAATATGTAATTGAGTGTAATTAAAAATTAAACATTTCATTCCTAAAGTTTTCAATTCTATTTTTAATGAATTCCATTTTAATATTTCCTTTTATGTAGATGTACTGTATATTTGTACTGCAGTATTTGCTAACATTGTATTTTTCTACTTCCCTTTATGCCAGGAAACTGGTTAGGCTTGACTTATTAGCTCCCTCTGCTGGTTGCTCCTAGTAATGCAACGGGTTGTGCTGTATAATTGGATTACTGTGAATGTTTGTTCTTAAAGGGGGTGTCATGGCGAGATGATTCCTGATGGGGGCGTCGCTCACGTTTCCGCGGATCTTTTCTCTCTTGCCCGCAGAGAAAAAATGCCTGGCCACGTGCGTGCAGAACATGCAGCAGTCGGACGACCTTTCCCCTCTGGAGATCGTGGAGATGTTCGCCGGCCTCTCCTGCTTCCTCAAGGACTCCAGCGACGTGTCGCAGACGCTGCTGGACGACTTCCGAATGTGCCAAGGCTACAACTTCCTGTGCAATCTCATGCTCAGGTACGTCCAGGACGGACGGACGGACGGACGGACGGACGGACGGACATACGGACGGACGGCCATTTTGGAAAAAACGTTCACCTTTTCAAACCTCTCTGCGGACAGGTTGGAGCAGGCCAAGGAGGACGAGTCCAGAGACGCCCTGAAGGACCTGGTCAACCTGGTCACATGTCTGACCACGTACGGCGTGACCGAGCTCAAGCCGGCCGGACTGACCACCGGCGCCCCCTTCCTGCTGCCCGGCTTCGTTCTCCCGCAGCCATCTGGCAAAGGTTCGAAAAATAAATCCGAAAAATAACATTTCTCGTGGAGATGAAGCCCTCTGCATGCAAATGGGTCCTGGAGAGCTTTTATATCTTTACCTTAGGCCCACCCTGGCTCTCGCTGTGGTTGGCTGGGGTCCCAAAGCTTTACAAATGTCTTTATAACTTTTTCCACACTCTCAATTTTCTCACTCTCTAATCATTTTGCGTTCAGTTGTGTTGTCATCGGCTAATATTTACATTTTTTGATGAAGCGCGGTCCTAGCTTAGCATCACGTGGTAGAAAAAAATCATGTTTAGCCTCCCGATGGAGGCTAAGTGAACCCGTCAACTCCACTTCCTGTCTCTCTCGTGCATGCAAATGGGTCCTGGAGAGCTTTTATATCTTTACCTTAGGCCCAACTCTGGCTCTCGCTGTGGTTGGCTGTGGTCCCAAAGCTTTACAAATGTCTTTATAACTTTTTCCACACTCTCAATTTTCTCACTCTCTAATCATTTTGCGTTCAGTTGTGTTGTCATCGGCTAATATTTACATTTTTTGATGAAGCGCGGTCCTAGCTTAGCATCACATGGCAGAAAAAAATCGTGTTTAGCCTCCTGACGGCGCTCCAGCTGCGGGCTAAGTCGCGGCCAGACGTCCTCGCAGCGTGAGGGTTGGCTTGCTCTCCTAATTATCCCGTCACACTCGTTAAGGGGGTCCTCACGCTGAGTAACGAGCAGTTATTAGCGCCCCCACCCTCTGGTGCCCATTATCCCGCAGTCATCCACGCGCACCGCGACTTCATTGCTGCCTTTGTGGATTATTTCCAGTCATTTTGAGCAAGACTACGACGCTGCCGCCCTGGAGGTGAAGTCAGGGTATTTCATTCACAAATATTAACGCGGTTTTGTCCTCCCTTCCAGGCCACACAGTCCGCAACATCCAGGCCTTCTCGGTGCTGCAGAACGCCTTCCTGCAAGCAAAGACCAGCCGTCTGGCCTGCATGCTGCTGGACGCGGTGGGCAACATCTACGGCGCCGAGCCGGCCAACTACTTCATCCTGGAGTCCCAGCACACGCTCTCGCAGTTTGCCGAGCGGGTGGCCAAGCTCCCCGAGGCCCAGGCCAAGTACTTCGAGCTGCTGGAGTTTGTGGTCTTCAGCCTCAACTACGTGCCGTGCAAGGAGCTGTTCAGCGTCAGCGTGCTGCTCAAGGCCAGCACCTCGCACGCCTGCAGCATCACGGCCGTGCGCACGCTGCTCAAGCTGGCGCGCCACGACCTGGTCTTCAGCGACGTGCTGAGGGAGGTGGGCCTGCTGGAGGTGCTGGTCAACCTGCTGCACAAGTACGCCGCCTTGCTTAAGGACCCGGCCGCGCAGCAGCAGCACCAGCCGCCTCAAGACAACGACCAGGGTGAGCACGCCAACCTGTCACCATCCCCACATCGAAGCATAAGTTGTATCAATGCGTAGATCATTTGTAGAGACGCAGGATATGCTTTTTTACAAACCTCTGCTATAACTGTATCACAAATATCACAACATCACTACTATGATGAGAACCAGAGTATAGGGCAGAGGAAGCCACCTGCTGTGGCCCAGCAAGGTGCACTGTATTCGGGCACACGCTCCGAGCAGCCGGGGTGCTGCTATGGAAGTCAGGAGAACCAGAGTATAGAGCGGAGGGAGCCACCTTCTGTGGCCCAGAAAGGTGTACCGTCGTCAGGCACATGCTCCGAGAAGCCGGTGTTCTGGTATGGAAGTCAGGAGAACCGGACTATAGAGCTGGATAAGCCACCTGGTGTGGCCAGGCAAGTTGCATTTTTGGGCGGACACCTTCTCCATGCAGCCGCTGTGTTGCTACAGTGGTTAGGACAACCAGAGTATAGAGCCGAGGAAGCCACCTGCTGTGGCCCAGAGAGGTGTACTGTCTTCAGGCACATGCTCAGAAAAGCCGGGATGCTGCTATGGAGGTCAAGAGAACCAGAGTATAGAGCGGAGGGAGCCACCTGCTGTGGCCCAGAAAGGTGCACTGTCTTCAGGCACATGCTCAGAGAAGCCGGTGTGCTGCTATGGAGGTCAAGAGAACCAGAGTATAGAGCAGAGGAAGCCACCTGCTGTGGCCCAGAAAGGTGCACTGTATTCGGGCACATGTTTCAGTGCTGCTATGGAAGTCAAGAGAACCAGAGTATAGAGCGGAGGAAGTCACCTGCTGTGGCCCAGAAAGGTGCACTGTCTTCAGGCACATGCTCAGAGAAGCCGGGGTGCTGCTATGGAGGTCAAGAGAACCAGAATATAGAGCGGAGGAAGCCACCTGCTGTGGCCCAGAAAGGTGCACTGTCTTCAGGCACATGCTCAGAGAAGCCGGGGTGCTGCTATGGAGGTCAAGAGAACCAGAGTATGGAGCGGAGGGAGCCACCTGGTGTAGCCCAGAGAGGTGTACTGTATTTGGGCTATATATTGCGGTGCACCCCTAATCATTTGCGTGTCGTGTGTGCAGCCGAGTGTAAAAACAACACCGTGGCCGAGGAGCAGAAGCAGCTGGCCTGGCTGGTCATGGAGACGCTGACGGTGCTCCTGCAAGGCTCGCACACCATGAACACCAACGCAGGTAAAAAGTGTCTCGACTGGTTGTCGTCCCCAAATATTCCGATGGTGACATGTTGACATTTTGCCTTTGCTCGTCTCGGCCCCTCCCACCCCTCCAGCGCTGTTCCGGGAGTTTGGGGGCGCCCGCTGCGTGCACAACATCGTCAAGTACCGCCAGTGCCGGGAGCACGCCCTGCTCATCATCCAGCAGCTGGTCCTGTCGCCCAGCGGGGACGACGACATGGGCACCCTGCTGGGCCTCATGCACTCGGCGCCGCCCCGCGAGCTCCAGCTCAAGACGGACATACTGCGGGTGACGTCACACGAACACGCAACAGCACCGCCTCTGGGCGCACCTAAGGGACAGTCAATCCCTGATGCATGCACCTGTCCATCATCACCACTCTTCTTCTCTCGCTGTCATATAGAGGATCTTTGACGGGCTTTTTGGCAGATTGTCCTTAAAAACAGCTAAGCGCTCCTGTCATAGAGGATCTTTGATTACCTTTTTTTCCAGTATGCCTTCAAAAGCAGCAGCGCATGCCTGTCAAATACAGGATCTTTGACTGGTGCTTTTGCAGTAGGTCCTTAAAAACTACACAATGGTCCTGTCGCATAGAGGATCTTTGACTAGCTTTTTGGCAATATGTCCTTAAAAACAGCCAAACGTTGCTGTTAAATGGAGGATCTTTGACCGGTGCTTTTACTAGAGGTTCTAAAACAGGTCCAAGCACTTTTGTCTTATAGAGGATCTTTGACTCATGGTCTTTTGACTACAGTAGCTTTTTTGCAATATGTTCTTCAAAACAGCACAGTGCTCCTGTCTTATAGAGGATCTCTGACTAGCGTTTTTCACTAGGTCCTTAAAAACAGCTGAGCGCTCTTGTCTTATAGAGAATCTTTGACTATCCTTTTTTGCAGTATGCCTTTAAAAACAGCTGGATGCTCCTGTCCTATAGAGGATCTTTGACTCGCTTTTTTGCGATAAGTTCTTAACAGCTGAGTGCTCCTGTCTTATACAGGATCTTTGACTAACGTTTTTGCAATACGTTCGTAAAAACAACTAAGCGCTCCTGTCCTATAGAGGATCTTTGACTCATGGTCTTTTGACTACTAGTAGCTTTTTTTTCAATATGTCCTTCAAAACAGCACAGTGCTCCTGTCTTATAGAGGATCTCTGGCTCACCTTTTTTTGCCGTAGATCCTTAAAAACAGCTGAGTGATCCTCTCTTATAGAGGATCTTTGACTAGCGTTTTTCAATAGGTCCTTAAAAACAGCTGAGCGCTCCTGTCTTATAGAGGATCTTTGATTGGCCTTTTTGCAATAAGTTCTGAAAAACAGCTAAGCGCTCCTGTCGAATACAGGATCTTTGACTAGTGTTTTTACAGCAGGTCCTTAAGAACAGCCGAGCACTTGGTCTCATAGAGGATCTTTGACTAGCTTATATCCTGTATGCCTGTATGAGCACCTGTTTTATTGAGGATCTTTGACTCGCATTGACGCCCCGCCTCTCCCCATTTCTGCAGGCTCTGCTGGCTGTGCTGCGCGAGAGCCACCGCACGCGCACCGTCTTCCGCAAGGTGGGCGGCTTCGTGTACGTCACCTCGCTGCTGGTGGCCATGGAGCGCTCGCTGTGCCAGCCGCCCCGGCTGGGCTGGGAGCGCGTCAACCAGAACCAGGTCTTCGAGCTGCTGCACACCGTCTTCTGCACGCTCACGGCCGCCATGCGCTACGAGCCCGCCAACTCCCACTTCTTCCGAACGGAGATCCAGTATGAGAAGCTGGCAGACGCCGTGAGGTACCGCCCAACCGACCCCCGACGACTCGTTTCCCGACTTTAACCACTTCCACTCCCACCAGGCTGCTGGGCTGCTTCTCCGACGTCAAGAAACTGGGCCCGACGGGCGTCTTCCCGTCCAACTCGGAGCCCTTCCAGAGGCTCCTGGAAGAGGAGGCCGCTCCCGGAGGAGAGAGCGTGTGTCCGACCCTCAAACACTGCGGCAAGCTCTTCATCTACATGTACAAGATGGCCACCGACTCCTTCGACAGGTACGCACGCCGGTGCCGAATATCCCTCCCCAAACGTTCGTACGTCTGGTTTCCTCTCTGCCTCACTAACAGCTTCTCTTCTTCTTCCTCTTCCTCTAACCAACTCTCCATCCTCGCCTGTGTACTTCCTGTTCTCCTCTTGGTGTGTTTGCGTGCGTGTTGTGGTCACGGCGGCTCAGCCGGGCGGAGCAGGTTCCTCCCTGCCTGACTCACGAGACCTCGCTGCCCTCGCCGTGGGGCACCCCCGCCCTCGCCAGGAAGAGGTAGCTCCTCCCCTTTGCTTGCTCGTCTCTTCATCCGTTCTCCGCCGTTCATCTCAAAAACGGAGGCGGGGCAACTAGTGAGCGGATGCAGAGGGTTAGCCGTTAGCCTCGTGAGACAGCATGAAGTCCACGGAAGCCATGCTTTCTGAGGCAACAGGCCCACAGTGGGAATATTTCCCTTTGAAACAGAACGCCCACCACCGACACGGACAGTTTTCTCACCGGGGGGGGGGGAACTACAGCTGGAGGTGCCTCAAGCAGCGGAGCCGGTCGGCCATGTAAATATAAACAAAACAACGCAAAATGCTGCGCGCTCACATGCAGTGTTGCTCGCTACTGAGTGAATGAGTGTCACATCACAGGTAGGTGGGGGCACATGGGGGCACGTGATATATACGTATGTATGTACAGTTTCTGTGTGGGAACTAGCACACAAAACAATACTAGTTAGCACAAACGTATGAGTCTATAAGTGACTACAATGGAACCAAGTATAGTATAGGTACCATCATTATTTATTTATATAGTAGTATAGTATAGGTACCATCATTATTTATTTATATAGTAGTATAGTATAGGTACCATCATTTTTTTATTTATATAGTAGTATAGTATAGGTACCATCATTTTTTTATTTATAGTAGTATAGTATAGGTACCATCATTATTTATTTATATAGTAGTATAGTATAGGTACCATCATTATTTATTTATATAGTAGTATAGTATAGGTACCATCATTTTTTTATTTATAGTAGTATAGTATAGGTACCATCATTATTTATTTATATAGTAGTATAGTATAGGTACCATCATTATTTATTTATATAGTAGTATAGTATAGGTACCATCATTTTTTTATTTATATAGTAGTATAGTATAGGTACCATCATTTTTTATTTATATAGTAGTATAGTATAGGTACCATCATTTTTTTATTTATATAGTAGTATAGTATAGGTACCATCATTATTTATTTATATAGTAGTATAGTATAGGTACCATCATTTTTTTATTTATATAGTAGTATAGTATAGGTACCATCATTTTTTATTTATATAGTAGTATAGTATAGGTACCATCATTTTTTTATTTATAGTAGTATAGTATAGGTACCATCATTATTTATTTATATAGTAGTATAGTATAGGTACCATCATTATTTATTTATATAGTAGTATAGTATAGGTACCATCATTTTTTTATTTATATAGTAGTATAGTATAGGTACCATCATTTTTTATTTATATAGTAGTATAGTATAGGTACCATCATTTTTTTATTTATATAGTAGTATAGTATAGGTACCATCATTATTTATTTATATAGTAGTATAGTATAGGTACCTTCATTTTTTTATTTATAGTAGTATAGTATAGGTCCCATCATTTTTTATTTATATAGTAGTATAGTATAGGTACCATCATTTTTTATTTATATAGTAGTATAGTATAGGTACCATCATTTTTTTATTTATAGTAGTATAGTATAGGTCCCATCATTTTTTATTTATATAGTAGTATAGTATAGGTACCTTCATTTTTTTATTTATAGTAGTATAGTATAGGTACCATCATTTTTTTTATATAGTAGTATAGTATAGGTACCATCATTTTTTTTTATATAGTAGTATAGTATAGGTACCATCATTATTTATTTATATAGTAGTATAGTATAGGTACCATCATTTTTTATTTATATAGTAGTATAGTATAGGTACCATCATTTTTTATTTATATAGTAGTATAGTATAGGTACCATCATTTTTTATTTATATAGTAGTATAGTATAGGTACCATCATTTTTTATTTATATAGTAGTATAGTATAGGTACCATCACTTTTTATTTATATAGTAGTATAGGTACCATAATTTTTTTTAAATAGTATTATAGTATCGGTACCATCATTTTTTATTTATGTAGTAGTTTAGTATAGGTACCTTCATTTTTTTTATTTAGTAGTATAGGTACCATCATTTTTTTTAAATAGTAGTATAGTATAGGTACCATCATTTGTGTATAGAGGATCTTTGACTAGCGTTTTTGCAATAAGTTCCATGGGTCCGACCAAAAAAACGAAAAACTGAGCTAAGTGTCATATGGTCCCATGAATTCAGTTAGTTTTTTGTGTTATTTGCTTTAGACATCCGACATCCGAGTGTCCAGCGTTTTGGCTAGCATAAATAAATGAATGTATAGGAAGCGTTGACATGCTAGGCCGCACCCTGGCAGCGAAGGCCGCCGACAGCGGTGATGAAAACTGCAGCCTGGGCTGTGAAGTAAGAACATTTAATTGTCTGCGGCGCCTTGCATGCCAATTCCGCCGACTCCAGCCTTTCCCGGGACGTGTGCCCAGGAAACAGCGGGAGCACTCGTGCATTTGGCCGTGAAGCGTGACGGTGGCTTTCGAGCGTTTGAGTCTGTGTTTGCTGTAAACACTCCCCGTCCGGACTCGGTTAGAATCTCATCCCGCTTCCCCCGTCTTCCCAGACACGGCTACCACGGTTCATCGGGCCCTCCGGCGCCAATCAAGCTGCTCAGCGACCTGAAGCTGCACGTGCCCGGCCCCTCCTCGTCTTCCAGCGAGATGGTGGTCATCCACCCGGGGGGCGTCCTCGCCATTCTCGACCTGCTGCCCTCCGTCTGCTCCGACAGCCAACCTGAGGTGAGGGCATTTTTTTAGGACAGGAAGCGACCGTGAAGCCTTTTCACATTAAAGTCATTTCAAAACCTTCCCGCCCTCTCCAGCACGCCCTCGACCTTCAGCTGGCGGTGGCCAACATCCTGCAGCTGCTGGTCAACAGCGAGAGGAACCAGCAGGTCCTGTGCGAGGCGTCCCTCCATCAGCGGCTGCTGCTGCGCTGCAGCCAGGCTCTGGGCGACGAGGACCACCCGCTGCACCCCCCGCTGCAGCGCATGTTCGAGAGGCTGGCCTCGCAGGCGCTGCAGCCAATGGCGCTCAGGTGCGGAGCTAAACCTGGTCACATGTTTGGGACAGATATCAGACAGGGAATTCTGACGTAATACGGATAAACGTTCACTGTTTTTCCGACACATGCCCTACGATGGGGGGGGCGACACCCCCCATTGAGCACACAAAAAGCCTTATCGGTCACCTGGAACGCCACAGGCGAAGACACCTGGAGCAAACAAGAGACCTCCATGACAGCACCCAGGCTGCTCGGTGCACGTGCCCGAATCGAGTACACCTTGCTGGGCCACTCTGTGTGGCTCGTCCCGCTCTATGCTCCTGACCTCCATGACAGCACCCAGGCTGATCCATACACGTGCCCGAAAACAGTGCACCTTTCTGGGCCACTCCATGTGGCTCGTCCCGCTCTATACTCCTGACCTCCATGAGAGCATCCAGGCTGGTCGGTGCACATGCCCGAGTACAGTGCACCTTTCTGGGCCACTCTATGTGGCTCGTCCCGCTCGATACTCCTGACCTCCATGACGGCACCCAGGCTGCTCGGTGCATGTGCCCGAATCGAGTACACCTTTTTGGGCCACTTTATGTGGCTTGTCCCGCTCTATACTCCTGACCTCCATGACAGCACCCAGGCTGCTCCATACACGTGCCCGAAAACAGTGCACCTTTCTGGGCCACTCTATGTGTCCCGTCCAGCTCTATACTCCTGACCTCCATGACAGCACCCAGGCTGCTCCGTGCACATGCCTGAATACAGTGCACCTTTCTGGGCCACTCTATGTGGCTAATCCCACTCTATACTCCTGACCTCCGTGACAGCACCCAGGCTTCTCCATACACGTGCCCGAAAACAGTGCACATTTCTGGGCCACTCTATGTGGCCTGTCCCGCTCTATGCTCCTGACCTCCATGACGGCACCCAGGCTGCTCCGTGCACATGCCCGAATACAGTGCACCCTGCTGGGCCACTTTATGTGGCTTGTCCCGCTCTATACTCCTAACCTCCATGACAGCACCCAGGCTGCTTGGAGCGTGTGCCGTGAAACCATGCATGTTGCTGGGCACCATTTTGTTTTCATAAGGGTATCCGTGGCACACGCAAAGGCTGACATATTCTGCCGCTTGCTCGTCTTTTCTCTCCAGGGAGTTTCTGCGTCTGGGAAACCCGCTGAACTGCGGCGCGTGGGACAAGAAGCTGCTGAAGCAGTACCGCGTGCACAAGCCCAGCTCGCTCAGCTACGACGCCGAGATGAGAAGTAAGTGATGGCAAATATGAAGAATGTGGATGTACTGGAGCATTTCCTGTCCGCATGGCGGTGCACGTAAAGCAGCTTTCGTGCAGCTTTCATATTACTCAACACACATAAAAAGGAAAAGGGACATTGGTGTTCTTGTTTCACATCAGGATTGTCAGTTAACTCCCCCAACATGTGCAGTTTAATTTTAATTTTAATTTTAATTTTAATTTTAATTTTAATTTTAATTTTAATTTTAATTTTAATTTTAATTTTAATTTTAATTTTAATTTTAATTTTAATTTTAATTTTAATTTTAATTTTAATTTTAATTTTAATTTTAATTTTAATTTTAATTTTAATTACACTTTTCCTCAAGTCACTTTTATGTTGTATAGTTTGGAACTTCTTTCATTTATTTATTTAGTTTTTATTGTTCATTTAAGTGATTTTATTGTATTTTTTAAATGTATTTTTACGCTTTTCTTTGAGTCACTCGTACATTTTGTTTGTTATTTTTTATACTTTTGTTGAAAGGATTTTCAAGTTATATATATTTTTTGTAATGTGTCATTTTATTATTATTCTTTATTTATTATTTTTATTTTTTAAATTTTTTTTTACACTTTTCTTTAAGACACTTTTATATATAAAATGTACATATTTATATATAATATATATATGTAATATTTCTATATTTCTATATTTATATCTGCACTGCATATATATAATATAATATATTATATTTTTTACTTTTTTTAAGACACTTGTTATATATTTTTTAAATCATTAATATTGTTAATTAATTTTATTAGTAATTTTTTTAGCATTGTTTTAAAATACTGTTTTAAGTCACTTCTGTTTTTTTCTTTTATTTGTTCATTTTTTACACTTTCCTTTAAGACACGTCTGTTAAATATTTTTTTTTAAATCATTAATATTGTTAATTTAATTTTTTTTAAGTCATTTTTTTTTGTATTTAGTTATTTTTTCACACTTTTCTTTAAGTCCGGGTTTTTAAAAATAATTCATGAATTTGTTAATTTATGTCTTTTTAATTAATACGTGTATTAAGGCCAAACCAAGTTAATGTATTTGCTTCATCGAAAGATTAATAGCGCACTTAAAAAGGGGGAAGGGCGCATGTGCGAGCGCCCGTGTGACATCGCCGCCACGAGCAGGCCCTCGTGTAACGTTGGATGTCCCCGCCTCCGCAGGCAGCATGACCACGTCCATGGAGGGCTTCGGCGCCGACAGCGTCTTCGCCACGCCGGCCGAGGACAACGGGCAGTACCGCATCAGCCGCAGCCTGGTGCGCTCGGCCGAGGGCAGCACGGTGCCCCTGACCCGCGTCAAGTGCCTGGTGTCCATGACCACGCCCCACGACATCCGCCTGCACGGCTCGGCCGACACGCCCGCCTTCGTGGAGTTCGACACCTCGCTGGAGGGCTTCGGGTGAGTCTGGCGTGGTTCCACCTCGTCACGATGCCGAGACATCATCATCTCATAATATTACAACCTTATCCCCATAATATTATGACTTTATTCCCAAAATGTTATGACTCATAATATTCAATATCATATATATATATAATATATAAAATATTCATAATATTACAACTTTATTCCCATAATATTTTGACTTTATTCCCATAATATTTTGACTTTATTCCCAAAATATTATGACTTATTCCTGTGACTTTATCCCCTAAATATTATGACTTTATTCTCATAATATTTTGACTTTATTACCCTAACATTATGACTTTATTCCCAAAATATTATGACTTTATTCTCATAATATTACAACCTTATTCCCATAATATTTTGACTTTATTCCCCTAACATTATGACTTTATTCCCAAAATATTATGACTTTATTCTCATAATATTACAACCTTATTCCCATAATATTTTGACTTTATTCCCCTAACATTATGACTTTATTCCCAAAATATTGTGCCTCACTCCGTAAATGTTATGACCTATAATATTCAATATATAATATTTATAATATTCATAATATTTTGACTTTATTCACAAAATATAATAACTTTATTCTCATAATATGTTGACTTTATTCCCCTAACATTATGACTTTATTCCCAAAATATTATGACTTTATTCTCATAATATTACAACCTTATTCCCATAATATTTTGACTTTATTCCCCTAACATTATGACTTTATTCCCAAAATATTGTGCCTCACTCCGTAAATGTTATGACCTATAATATTCAATATATAATATTTATAATATTCATAATATTTTGACTTTATTCACAAAATATAATAACTTTATTCTCATAATATGTTGACTTTATTCCCCTAACATTATGACTTTATTCCCAAAATATTATGACTTTATTCTCATAATATTACAACCTTATTCCCATAATATTTTGACTTTATTCCCCTAACATTATGACTTTATTCCCAAAATATTGTGCCTCACTCCCTAAATGTTATGACCTATAATATTCAATATATAATATTTATAATATTCATAATATTTTGACTTTATTCACAAAATATAATAACTTTATTCTCATAATATGTTGACTTTATTCCCCTAACATTATGACTTTATTCCCAAAATATTATGACTTTATTCTCATAATATTACAACCTTATTCCCATAATATTTTGACTTTATTCCCCTAACATTATGATTTTATTCCCAAAATATTGTGCCTCACTTTCTAAATGTTATGACCTATAATATTCAATATAATATGTATATATAATATTTCTAATATTCACAATATTTTGACTTTATTCAAAAAATATAATAACTTTATTCCCATAATATTTTGACTTTATTTCCAAAATATTAAGACTTATTCTCGTGCCTTTATTCCCTAAATATTGTGACTTTATTCTCATATTACAACCTTATTCCCATAATATTTTGACTTTATTCCCAAAATATTGTGCCTTACTCACAAAATATTATGACTTCATTCTCATAATATCACAACTTTATTCCCAAAATATTAAGACTTATTCCTGTGACTATATTCCCTAAATATTCTGACTTTATTTTCATAATATTACATTATTATTTTTGTGTGTTTTGTGTGTTTTATTTAGTGTATGTGTGTGGGATAAAGATGAGACAACCCTTATTGAGATAGTCATGAAACTCGGGTTAGTGTGTGTGTGTTAGTGTGTGTGTGTGTGTGTGTGTGTGTGTGTTGCAGGTGTGCGTCATTGTTGCGTCTTTGAGTCACATCAGAATAGAACATGAAGTTTCGAGCAGCACGCAGACGACAAAAAGCACTGCTGGCCTACTTTCTGCACAGCATCAACACACACACACACACACACACACACACACACACACACACACACACACACACACACACACACACACACACACACACAGACAGACCCCTCCCTCCTCTCCCATCTGTCAGCATGAAATATTGATGCTCCCTTTTAGCTATTAGGAATGCCACTCTTCCCTCACACACACACACACACACACACACACACACACTGCATTCATAGAGTGTTTCCTCTCGGGGTGGGAGGTTGTGTGGAGTTGGGGGGGGGGGGGGTAGAATCTTTCATTGTGAGTCAGACTGGATCTCTCAGATCTTGCCATCAGTGCGGCAAGCCGGTGACTGGTTGCCACGACGACGTGAGCGTCTGCCCTTGAAAGTGTCCTTGGAGAGAAGCGTGGCCTTGTGTATTTGTGTGTGTGTGTGTGTGTGTGTGTATATATATATATATATATATATGGTGGCCAACGGTGGAATCGAACTCGGGTCTCTCGCCGTGCAGCCAAAATATTATGTCATTTTATTATTATTATGTCTGTTCTCAATATATAATGACTTTATTCCCATAATATTCCCATACAGGCTATTCCCATAATATTACAGCCTGATTCACTAAATATAATGACTTTATTCCGTTAATATTTGACTTTATTCCCATAATATTATGACTTTATTCCCATAATATTATGACTTTTTCCTGTGACTTTATTCCCTAAATAACATGACTTTATTCTCATAATATTACAACCTTATCCCCATAATATTTTGACTTTATTCCCATAATAGTATGACTTTATTCCCATAATATTATGACTTTTTCCCATGACTTTATTCCCTAAATAACATGACTTTATTCTCATAATATTACAACCTTATCCCCATAATATTTTGACTTTATTCCCATAATAGTATGACTTTATTCCCTAAATATTATGACTTTATTCCCATAATATTATGACTTTTTCCCGTGACTTTATTCCTTAAATAACATGACTTTATTCTAATAATATTACAACCTTATTCCCATAATATTTTGACTTTATTCCCATAATAGTATGCCTTTATTCTCATAATATTCCCATACAGGCTATTCCCATAATATTACAGCCTGATTCACTAAATATAATGACTTTATTCCGTTAATATTTGACTTTATTCCCATAATATTATGACTTTATTCCCATAATATTATGACTTTTCCCTGTGACTTTATTCCCATAATATCATGACTTTATTCCCATAATATTATGACTTTATTCCCATAATATTATGACTTTTTCCTGTGATTTTATTCCCTAAATAACATGACTTTATTCTCATAATATTACAACCTTATCCCCATAATATTTTGACTTTATTCCCATAATAGTATGACTTTATTCCCTAAATATTATGACTTTATTCCCATAATATTATGACTTTTTCCCATGACTTTATTCCCTAAATAACATGACTTTATTCTCATAATATTACAACCTTATCCCCATAATATTTTGACTTTATTCCCATAATAGTATGACTTTATTCCCATAATATTATGACTTTTTCCCATGACTTTATTCCCTAAATAACATGACTTTATTCTCATAATATTACAACCTTATCCCCATAATATTATGACTTTATTCCCATTAATATTATGACTTTTTCCCGTGACTTTATTCCCTAAATAACATGACTTTATTCTCATAATATTACAACCTTATCCCCATAATATTTTGACTTTATTCCCATAATAGTATGACTTTATTCCCTAAATATTATGACTTTATTCCCATAATATTATGACTTTTTCCCATGACTTTATTCCCTAAATAACATGACTTTATTCTCATAATATTACAACCTTATCCCCATAATATTTTGACTTTATTCCCATAATAGTATGACTTTATTCCCATAATATTATGACTTTTTCCCATGACTTTATTCCCTAAATAACATGACTTTATTCTCATAATATTACAACCTTATCCCCATAATATTATGACTTTATTCCCATTAATATTATGACTTTTTCCCGTGACTTTATTCCCTAAATAACATGACTTTATTCTCATAATATTACAACCTTATCCCCATAATATTTTGAATTTATTCCCATAATAGTATGACTTTATTCCCTAAATATTATGACTTTATTCCCATAATATTATGACTTTTTCCCATGACTTTATTCCCTAAATAACATGACTTTATTCTCATAATATTACAACCTTATCCCCATAATATTTTGACTTTATTCCCATAATAGTATGACTTTATTCCCTAAATATTTGACTTTATTCCCATAATATTATGACTTTTCCCCATGACTTTATTCCCTAAATATTATAACTTTATTCCCATAATATTATGACTTTTCCCCATGACTTTATTCCCTAAATATTATAAATTTATTCCCATAATATTATGACTTTTTCCCATGACTTTATTCCCTAAATAACATGACTTTATCCTCATAATATTACAACCTTATTTCCATAATATTTTGACTTTATTCCCATAATAGTATGACTTTATTCCCTAAATATTAGGACTTTATTTCCTAAATATTACAACCTTATTCCCACAATGTAATTACTTTATTCATTTAATATTATGACTTTATTGCCCTAATATTATGACTTATTCCCTTTTATTTATGACTTTATTCCCAAAATATTATGACTTATTCCCTAAATATTATGACTTTTACAACTTTATTGAGTTGATTTGTTTTTCATAATGTTACAAACTTGTTGTTGTTGTTGTGTGTACTCGGTGTGCAGGTGTTTGTTCCTGCCCAGTCTGGCGCCCCACAACGCCCCCACCAACAACGCCAACGCCTCGGGGGTCAGTGACGGGGCGGTGCTGAGCGGGATGGGCGCAGGTACGGCGACATAATATTGCCATTTTTGTTAAAATAATACTTTTTTTTTTTCTACGCTACCTAAATGACATTGTTTCTTTTTCCCAAATCTTTCCACTTTCTTCTTAAATAATCTTTAGCCATTTTCTTTTTGTAGCATCAGTTTTCTTCATGTTTACTCCCATAATAATATGACTTTATTCCATAATATCATAACTTCCCCTAACCTAATAATGACAACCTTGTATTGTTTCTTTCCTCTAATATTATCACATTTTCCCTTTCATTTTTCAACTCTATGCTACTGAAATGACATTATTAAAAAAAGGCCCCCGTTCCGCACTTTGGACACCCCCAGTACTTGCCATCCATCCTCATTCATTTTTCACTCAACCCTCGGCTGTCATCTACTCCAGACAGACTCCGCTGTTATTTATAGACCTCCCCCTTTTCCCCTCCTACTTCCTGTCACTTACCCCCCCCCCCCCCCCCCCGACATTACCTCCCATCTCGCGCTCCGCTTCCTCCCACGCCATCTCTTTTCTTCGTCACCTTACCTCCCTTTCCCTCCTTGCCTGGTTAGCGCCGCTCCTCTCTAATCTTGCCTTCCTCCGTCTTAGAGCCCTCTAGAAATGACATAACACCCCTATAGTCATCTATACACTCCAATATAGTACACATAATAAGAGGAAATTAGAGGACATCATTAAGACATAGAAAACCTGTTTCTAACATTCTAAATATGTTTTTAACATTATTAGAGCCCTCTAGATATGAAATAACACCCCTATAGTCACCGTTAGTCTCCTATTACCCAATATAATAGACATAGTTAGAGAAAATAGATATATATTTTTTTTACATCTTTCTAAATACAATTTTTTTAACATTATTAGAGCTTTCTAGACATGAAATAACACCCCTATAGTCACCTTTAGTATAGCTTTAGTATATAATAGATTATATACCTTTAATATACAATAGACATAGTAAGAGAAAATAATACCTAATTTTTACAACATTCAAAATAGGGTTTTTAACATGATTAGAGCTCTCTAGACATGAAATAACACCCCTATAGTCACCTTTACACACCTATTACCCAAACTAGTAGACATAACAAGAGAAAATAGGACATAGAAAACCTGTTTATGACCTTCTAAATATGCTTTTTAACATTATTAGAGCCCTCTAGACATGAAATAACACCCCTATAGTCACCTTTACACTCCTATTACCCAATATAGTAGACATAATAAGAGAAAATAAGACCCATATGATGTAGATAAGACTGACATATATTAATATTGGGGGAGTTCCTTGTTGTTTTGTTACTTCCTGTTCTGTACAGCACTTCCTGTGATGCTATTGTGGCTATCACTGTAACATTGGATATGCGTATTGTCTGAGCTAACAGGCTACGGTGACGATTGATCGGTTCGTTCATGTTTTCCCCCTTTCTGCCGCCACCAGGGGAGCGCTTGTTCCCCCCACCCTCCGGCCTCAGCTACTCCACCTGGTTCTGCGTGGAGCGCTTCAGCGGGGCGCCTCAGGCCCACCCGGTGCGCCTGCTGACGGTGGTGCGACGGGCCAACTCCTCGGAGCAGCACTACGTGTGCTTGGCCGTGGTGCTGTCGGCCAAGGACCGCTCGCTCACCGTGTCCACCAAGGAGGAGCTGCTGCAGTCGTACTGTAAGGACGACGCCCATAAACGCCCATAAACGCCCACGGCGGGCTTCACGATTGATCACACGCTCTCTCTTTGCTCTCTCCACGGCGGAGCAGCGGACGAGTCCAGCGAGGAAGCGTCCTTCTACGAGATCCTGCCCTGCTGCGCCCGGTTCCGCTGCGGCGAGCTCATCGTGGAGGGCCAGTGGCACCACCTGGTGTTGGTGATGAGCAAGGGCATGCTGAAGAACAGCATGGCCACCCTCTACCTGGACGGACAGCTCATCAACACCGTCAAGGTACTCTTTCCTTTCAACGTGTACAGTTTTGCTCTTTTTTTTTACAAATACTATTTTTTAAATGATTTTATTCACATCATATTTTGAATTTATTCCTATAATATTCTGTTTTTCCCCAACCTAACTTCCTAAAAATTGCTACTTAATTTTTTTGTTTCTTAAAAAAAATATATATGATTTTTTGTTAGCATTTGCATATTAGCATTTTTAGCCGTTTTCTTAGGTAGACTATTATATTATAAACAATTAGCACTATCATGCTAGGTGTTAGCATGTTAATGTTAGCATGTTAGCATTGGCATAATAGCATTTTTTGCCATTTTCTGAGGTAGAGTATTATATTATAAACAATTAGCACTATCATGCTAGGTGTTAGCATGCTAATGTTAGCATGTTAGCATTGGCATATTAGCATTTTTTGCCGTTTTCTGAGGTAGAGTATTATATTATAAACAATTAGCACTATCATGCTAGGTGTTAACATACTAATGTTAGCATGTTAGCATTGGCATATTAGCATTTTTTGCCGTTTTCTGAGGTAGAGTATTATATTATAAACAATTAGCACTCTCATGCTAGGTGTTAGCATGCTAATGTTAGCGTGTTAGCATTGGCATATTAGCATTTTTAGCCATTTTCTGAGGTAGACTATTATATTATAAACAATTAGCACTTTCATGCTAGGTGTTAGCATGCTAATGTTAGCATTGGCATTGGCATACTAGCATTTTTAGCTGTTTTCTTAGGTTGACTATTATATTATAAACAATTAGCACTATCATGCTAGGTGTTAGCATGCTAATGTTAGCGTATTGGCATTGGCATACTTGCATTTTTAGCCGTATTCTTAGGTAGACTATTATACAAACACTTAGCACTAGTTGGAGTATCGGTGAAATCCTAAGATGCCGTACGGCCTCTTGTCTCGTCTTCCAGCTTCACTACGTCCACAGCGTCCCGGGAGGCTCCGGCTCCGCCAACCCGCCGGTGGTCAGCACGGTGTACGGCTACGTGGGCACGCCGCCGGCTCAGCGCCAGCTCTCCGGCCTGGTGTGGCGCCTGGGTCCCAGCCACTTCCTGGAGGAGGTCCTGCCCGCCGCCAGCGTCACCGCCATCTTCGACCTGGGACCCACCAACGTGGGGAGCCTGCAGGCCGTCTACCCGCCCTGTGAGCGCTCGATCCCGCCTCCTAGCCTTTTTAGTCCACCTAGAGCTGCATCGTTACAATTTGACGTTTGTACCAGGTAAGGACTCCAAGACGGAGATGACGCCGGCCGCCCCCGTGGCGCTGGTGCCGGAGGAGAAGGTGTCGTTCAGCCTCTACGCCGTCTCCGTCTCCACCCTGACGGTGGCCAAGATCAGGAAAGTCTACAACAAACTGGACAGCAAGGCCATCGCCAAGCAGGTACCTGATGTCTTATTATGACTGACAAACACAAACACAACAATTAGGTTGGGGGGAACTTTATATTATTACAAGAATAAAGTCCAAATATTTTGGGAATAAAGTCAGAATGATCAGAAGAACTTTGCTTTAAGAAAGTGAAAGTGACATAAAAGAATAAATTTTTGAAAAATGGAAAAAGAAATGCAGTTTTATGAGAATAAAGTGAAAATATGATGGGAATAAAGTCCTAATTATCAGACAAAATTTCCTTAAAGAAAGTGAAATAAAAGCATAAAATAAAAAAGAGCAAAATTGCAAAAACAGCTGTAATTTTATGGGAATAAAGTCATAATTATCAATTTTTTTTCTAAAAAAAAATGAAAGTGAAATAAATTAATACTATTGGAAAGAAAAACAGCTGTAATTTTACAAGAATAATGTCAAAATATTATCAGAGGACAATTTCTGAATTAAAGTGAAATGGAAATGGAATAACTGTTTTAATTTTATGATCATAAAGTCACAAAATATAAATAATATAATAATAAAAAATATAAATATAACATATGTAAATATAAATACAAAATAATTTTCAAAAATTAAAACATTTTGGGAATAAAGTCATAATTATCAGAAAGAATTTCCTTAAAGAAAGTGAAAGTGAAATAAATCAGTGAAATTTTATAAAATAGCAAAAATGGAACGACAGCTATAATTTAATGAGAATTTAATTAAGAATTTAATGAGAATACAGTCAAAATAATTTGGAAATAAGGTCATAATTATGAGAATAAATTTTTACAAAGTTAAAAATACTTGGAAAATAAAAAAAACAATGCAGAAAAATTACTTTAAAAAAACAGCAGAAATGGGGGGAAAAACTGCTATATTTTTAGAAGAATAAAGTGAAAATATGATGGGAATAAAGTCCTAATTATCAGAAGAAATTTCCTTAAAGAAAGTGAAATAAAAGCATAAAATAAAAAAGAGCAAAATTGCAAAAACAGCTGCAATTTTATGGGAATTAAAGTCATAATTATCAATTTTTTTCTAAAAAAATGAAAGTGAAATAAATTAATACAATTGGAAAAAAAAACAGCTGTAATTTTACAAGAATAAAGTCAAAATATTATTATCAGAGGACAATTTCTGAATTAAAGTGAAATTGACAAACTGTTTTAATTATATGATCATAAAGTCAAAAAATATAAATAATATAATAATAAAAAATATGACTATAACATACATAAATATAAATACAAAATAATAACAAAAATTAAAACATTTTGGGAATAAAGTCATAATTATCAGAAAGAATTTCGTAAAAGAAAGTGAAAGTGAAATAAAAGAATAAATTTTTGAAAAATGGAAAAAGAAATGCAGTTTTATGAGAATAAAGGGAAAATATGATGGGAATAAAGTCATAATTATCAGACGAAATTTCCTAAAATAAAGTGAAATAAAAGCATAAAATAAAAAAGAGCAAAATTGCAAAAACAGCTGCAATTTTATGGGAATTAAAGTCATAATTATCATTTTTTTTTCTTAAAAAAAAAAATGAAAGTGAATTAAATTCATACAATTGGAAAGAAAAACAGCTGTAATTTTACAAGAATAAAGTCAAAATATTATCAGAGGACAATTTCTGAATTAAAGTGAAATGGAAATGGAAAAACTCTTTTAATTTTATGATTGATTAAAGTCAAAAAATTTAAATAACATAATAATAAAAAATATAAATATAACATACGTAAATATGAATGCAAAATAATTTAAAAAATTAAAATATTTTGGGAATAAAGTAATAAATAAAGTCAGAAAGAATTATCAGAAAAAATTTCCTAAAAGAAAGTGAAAGTGAAAAAAAAATACCAAAAAACACAAGAAATTGAAAAACTGTTGTCATTTAATGAGAATAAAGTAAAAATATTAGGGGAATGAAATCATAATTACCAGAAGGAATTTCCTAAAAGAAAGTGAAAGTGAAATAAATCAGTGAAATAAAAAAAAAAAATAGCAGAAATGCAACAACAGCTGTAATTTAATGAGAACACAGTCAAAATAATTTGGAAATAAAGTCATAATTATGAGAATACTAGAGTAATAGAGTAATTTTTTTGAGTAAAGTTGAAATACTTGGAGAATAAAAAAACAATACAGAAAAATTACTTTAAAAAACAGCAGAAATGGGGGGAAAAACTGCTATATTTTTAGAAGAATAAAGGGAAATATGACGAGAAAAAATTGTAAATGTTAGGAGAATAAAGTTGTAACATTTATTTT
The DNA here is from genome assembly GCF_030265055.1 of Doryrhamphus excisus. Classification (NCBI taxonomy): domain Eukaryota; kingdom Metazoa; phylum Chordata; class Actinopteri; order Syngnathiformes; family Syngnathidae; genus Doryrhamphus; species Doryrhamphus excisus. The sequence goes on along the minus strand of NC_080469.1, from coordinate 25,481,440 downwards.
TCATTTTAGTAGCATAGAACTGAAATATTCCATATTTCTCTTCTTATTAAAGGTCATTTGTGCTGTACGATTATGTATGAATAAAGTCCAAATATTGTGGTAAAAAGGTCGGAATTGTGTGAATAAATGTTGAAAGTGAAAGTGAAAGTGAAACGCAGCTGTAATTGACGTCTCAAGTCTTCTTCTTCCTCCTCCTCAGCTCGCCGTGTCGTCTCATGACAACGCCACGCCGGTCAAGCTGATCCATAACGCCGCCGGCCACCTCAACGGACCGGCTCGCACCGTCGGGGCCGCGGTCATCGGCTACTTAGGCGAGCCATTTTATGACAATACTATCAAAATATTACATGAAAAATTAGTAATTTGAGAGTAATATTAGTAATATGAGAATAATGTCAAAATATTACTAGAAAAAATTGTCAAATTTTATGAGAATACTATCAAAATATTACATGAAAAATATTTAATTTTACAAGAACAATGCCAAGACATTACAACAAAAAGGGAGTATTCTGAAAAAGAAAAAAGTCATAATTTTACGAGTATAGAGTCAAAATATTAAGAGAAAAAAATTGCATAATTTTATGAGAATAAAGTCAAAATATTACAATAAAAAATTGTCAAATTTTATGAGAATACTATCAAAATATTACATGAAAAATTAGTAATTTGAGAGTAATATTAGTAATATGAGAATAATGTCAAAATATTACTAGAAAAAATTGTCACATTTTATGAGAATACTATCAAAATATTACATGAAAAATATTTAATTTTACAAGAACAATATCAAGACATTACAACAAAAAGGGAGTATTCTGAAAAAGAAAAAAAGTCATAATTTTACGAGTACAGAGTCAAAATATTAAGAGAAAAAAATTGCATAATTTTATGAGAATAAAGTCAAAATATTACAATAAAAAATTGTCAAATTGTATGAGAATACTATCAAAATATTACATGAAAAATTAGTAATTTTACAAGAACAATGTCAAGACATTACAACAAAAAGGGAGTATTCTGAAAAAGAAAAAAAGTCATAATTTTACGAGTATAGAGTCAAAATATTAAGAGAAAAAAATTGCATAATTTTATGAGAATAAAGTCAAAATATTACAATAAAAAATTGTCAAATTTTATGAGAATACTATCAAAATATTACATGAAAAATTAGTAATTTGAGAGTAATATTAGTAGTATGAGAATAATGTCAAAATATTACAATAAAAAATTGTCAAATTTTATGAGAATACAATCAAAATATTACATGAAAAATTAGTAATTTTACAAGAACAATGTCAAGACATTACAACAAAAAGGGAGTATTCTGAAAAAGAAAAAAAGTCATAATTTTACGAGTATAGAGTCAAAATATTAAGAGAAAAAAATTGCATAATTTTATGAGAATAAAGTCAAAATATTGCAATAAAAAATTGTCACATTTTATGAGAATACAATCAAAATATTACATGAAAAATTAGTAATTTTACAAGAACAATATCAAGACATTGCAACAAAAAGGGAGTATTCTGAAAAAGAAAAAAAGTCATAATTTTACGAGTATAGAGTCAAAATATTAAGAGAAAAAAAATGCATAATTTTATGAGAATAAAGTCAAAATACTGCAATAAAAAATTGTCAAATTTTATGAGAATACAATCAAAATATTACATGAAAAATTAGTAATTTTACAAGAACAATGTCAAGACATTACAACAAAAAGGGAGTATTCTGAAAAAGAAAAAAAGTCATAATTTTACGAGTATAGAGTCAAAATATTAAGAGAAAAAAATTGCATAATTTTATGAGAATAAAGTCAAAATATTACAATAAAAAATTGTCAAATTGTATGAGAATACTATCAAAATATTACATGAAAAATATTTAATTTTACAAGAACAATATCAAGACATTACAACAAAAAGGGAGTATTCTGAAAAAGAAAAAAAGTCATAATTTTACGAGTATAGAGTCAAAATATTAAGAGAAAAAAATTGCATAATTTTATGAGAATAAAGTCAAAATATTACAATAAAAAATTGTCAAATTTTATGAGAATACTATCAAAATATTACATGAAAAATTAGTAATTTGAGAGTAATATTAGTAATATGAGAATAATGTCAAAATATTACTAGAAAAAATTGTCAAATTTTATGAGAATACTATCAAAATATTACATGAAAAATATTTAATTTTACAAGAACAATATCAAGACATTACAACAAAAAGGGAGTATTCTGAAAAAGAAAAAAAGTCATAATTTTACGAGTATAGAGTCAAAATATTAAGAGAAAAAAATTGCATAATTTTATGAGAATAAAGTCAAAATATTACAATAAAAAATTGTCACATTTTATGAGAATACAATCAAAATATTACATGAAAAATTAGTAATTTTACAAGAACAATGTCAAGACATTACAACAAAAAGGGAGTATTCTGAACAAGAAAAAAAGTCATAATTTTACGAGTATAGAGTAAAAATATTAAGAGAAAAAAGTGCATAATTTTATGAGAATAAAGTCAAAATATTACATGAAAAAATCTTAATTTTACATTAATAATGTCAAAATATTACGAGAAACGGGGCATATTCTAACAAGTCAAAAAGTCACAAGTCTTTTTATGAGAATTATGTCCAAATATTACTACAAAAAAGTCATAAGGCTCCCCCCTCCCCCCCACACACACACACATACACACACACAAATACGTGATTTTGACCGCCATCTCTCTCTCTCTCTTGGTCTCGTAGGCGTGCGCGCCTTCTCCCCCAAGCCCGTCGCCACCAACCTGCAGTACGTGGGCGGGGCGGCAGCCATCTTGGGCCTGGTGGCCATGGCGTCCGACGTGGAGGGTCTGTACGCGGCGGTCAAAGCGCTGGTGTGCGTGGTGAAGAGCAACCCGCTGGCCAGCAAGGAGATGGAACGCATCAAGGGATACCAGGCGAGCACACGATGATGCTGCTTTTTATTTATTTATTTAGCCATGTTAGCAAAACAAAACAAACTTAATCAAATCGTAACAGCTGGAGGAAAAAGTTACTATAACGTTGGAATAAATTGACAATAACATGGGAATAACATCGGAATATGGCCACTATTTGGAGAATAGAGTCCTATCCTCCATATTTTAACGAGGAAATATTAAAAGAAAATGGCCGTATTCTAACAAGAAAGAAAGTTGCAACTTTAGGAGAATAAGTCGAAATATTAAGAGAAAAAAGTCTTATTCTTAGACAAAAAAGGAGCATTTTTTACAAGAATAAAGTCAAAATATTAAGAGACAAAAGTCTTATTCTAACAAGAAAAAAGTTGCAATTTTACTAGAATAAAGTAAAAATATTAATACAAAAATGTCTTATTCTTAGATGAAAAAAGTAGCATTTTTACAAGAATAAAGTCAGAATATTAAGAGAAAAAAGTCTTATTCTAACAAGAAAAAAGTTAAATTCTTACGAGATTATAGTCAAAATATTTGGAGAAAAAAAGTCTTATTCTAACAAGAAAAAAAGTAGAATATTTACGAGATTAAAGTCAAAATATTTGGAGAAAAAAAGTCTTATTCTGAGATGAAAAAAGTAGCATTTTTACTAGAATAAAGTCAAAATATTTGGAGAAAAAAGTCTTATTCGAACAAGAAAAAAGTTTCATTCTTATGAGATTAAAATCAAAATATTTGGAGAAAAAAAGTCTTATTCTGAGACGAAAAAAGTAGCATTTTTACAAGTATAAAGTCAAAATATTAAGAGAAAAAAGTCTTATTCTTAGATGACAAAATGAGCTTTTTTTACAAGAATAAAGTCAAAATATTAAGAGAAAAATGTCTTATTCTAACAAGAAAAAAGTTGCAATTTTACAAGAATAAAGTCAAAATATTAAGACAAAAATGTCTTATTCTTAGACGAAAAAAGTAGCATTTTTACAAGAATAAAGTCAAAATATTTAGAGAAAAAAGTCTTATTAGAGGAAAAAAAGCATTTTTACAAAAATAAAGTAAAAATATTAAGAGAAAAAAGTCTTATTCTTAGACGAAAAAAGTTGCATTTTTACAAGATTAAAGTCAAAATATTTGGAGAAAAAAGTCTTATTCCCACAAGAAAAAAAGTTTAATTCTTACAAGATTAAAGTCAAAATATTTGGAGAAAAAAGTCTTATTCCCACAAGAAAAAAAGTTTAATTCTTACAAGATTAAAGTCAAAATATTTGGAGAAAAAAAGTTGTTTTCTAAGAAGAAAAAAATTGCATTTTTACAAGATTAAAGTCCAAATATTTGGAGAAAAAAAGTTGTTTTCTAAGAAGAAAAAAGTTGCATTTTTACAAGATTAAAGTCCAAATATTTGGAGAAAAAAAAGTCTTATTCTTAGATGAAAAAAGTAGCATTTTTACAAGAATAAAGTCAAAATATTTGGAGAAAAAAGTCTTATTCCCACAAGAAAAAAAGTTTAATTCTTACAAGATTAAAGTCAAAATATTTGGAGAAAAAAAGTTGTTTTCTAAGAAGAAAAAAGTTGCATTTTTACAAGATTAAAGTCCAAATATTTGGAGAAAAAAAGTTGTTTTCTAAGAAGAAAAAAGTTGCATTTTTACAAGATTAAAGTCCAAATATTTGGAGAAAAAAAAGTCTTATTCTTAGATGAAAAAAGTAGCATTTTTACAAGAATAAAGTCAAAATATTTGGAGAAAAAAGTCTTATTCCCACAAGAAAAAAAGTTTAATTCTTACAAGATTAAAGTCAAAATATTTGGAGAAAAAAAGTTGTTTTCTAAGAAGAAAAAAGTTGCATTTTTACAAGATTAAAGTCCAAATATTTGGAGAAAAAAAAGTCTTATTCTTAGATGAAAAAAGTAGCATTTTTACAAGAATAAAGTCAAAATATTTGGAGAAAAAAGTCTTATTCTAACAAGAAAAAAAGTTTCATTCTTACAAGATTAAAGTCAAAATATTTTGAGAAAAAAAGTCTTAATCTAACAAGAAAAAAAGTTTCATTCTTACGAGAATAAAGTCAAAATATTTGGAGAAAAAAAGTCTTATTCTTAGATGAAAAAAGTAGCATTTTTACAAGAATAAAGTCAAAATATTAAGTTAAAAAAAGTCTTATTCTAACAAGAAAAAAAGTTTCATTCTTACGAGAATAAAGTCAAAATATTTGGAGAAAAAAAGTCTTATTCTTAGATGAAAAAAGTAGCATTTTTACAAGAATAAAGTCAAAATATTAAGTTAAAAAAAGTCTTATTCTAACAAGAAAAAAAGTTTAATTCTTACAAGATTAAAGTCAAAATATTTGGAGAAAAAAAGTCTTATTCTAACAAGACCCCCCCCCCTCCCGGCCCTCGCAGCTGTTGGCCATGCTGCTGAAGAAGAAGCGCTCGCTGCTCAACAGCCACATCCTCCATCTCACCTTCTCCCTGGTGGGCACGGTGGACAGCGGCCACGAGACCTCCATCATCCCCAACTCCACCGCCTTCCAAGACCTCCTCTGCGACTTTGAGGTGAGTCACGTTCACGTCTCCCCCGGTCGCGGCCCCCACCAAAACACCAAACCTGCACAAACTCTTACATACTGATACTCATGCAATACTCAAATACTCATGCAAAGCAATACTACTCAATCCTTGTACTGGGATGTCCACAGTACAGCCTGGCCTATCAAAGTAGCATCTCACAGAAGAATAAGGTCAAAATATTACAAGAAAAATGCTGTTTTTAATCCAGAAAAAAGTCGCAAGTTTACAAAAATAAAGTCAAAATATTATGAGAAAAGTTCTATATTTTCATCATAAAAAAGTCTCAATTTTACGAGAATTAAGTCCAAATATTAAAGAGAAAAATATCATGTTTTATCCAGAAAAAGTTGCAAGTTGACAAAAAATAAAGTCAAAAATATTACACGAAAAATATTATGTTTTATCAAAAAAAAAGTTGCAGTTTTACAAGGATAAAGTAAAAGTACTTTGAGAAAAGTGTTATATTATAACTGAAAAAAGTTGCAGTTTTACAAGAATTAAGTCAAAATATTATGAGAAAAGTGCTATATTTTAATCATAAAAAAGTCTAAATTTTACGAGAATTAAGTCAAAATATTATGAGAAAAGTGCTATATTTTAATCATAAAAAAGTCTAAATTTTACGAGAATTAAGTCAAAATATTATGAGAAAAGTGCTATATTTTAATCATAAAAAAGTCTAAATTTTACGAGAATTAAGTCAAAATATTATGAGAAAAGTGCTATATTTTAATCATAAAAAAGTCTCAATTTTACGAGAATTAAGTCCAAATATTAAAGACAAAAATATCATGTTTTATCCAGAAAAAGTTGCAAGTTGACAAAAAATAAAGTCAAAAATATTACAAGAAAAATATTACGTTTTATCAAAAAAAAAGTTGCAGTTTTACAAGGATAAAGTAAAAAAAACTTTGAGAAAAGTGTTATATTTTAATGAGAAAAAAAGTCGTAATTTTACAAGATTAAAGTCAAAATATTATGAGAAAAGTGTTATATTATAACAGAAAAAAGTTGCAATTTTACAAGAATTAAGTCAAAATATTAAAGCGAAAAATGTTATATTATAACTGAAAAAAGTTGCAGTTTTACAAGAATTAAGTCAAAATATTATGAGAAAAGTGCTATATTTTAATCATAAAAAAGTCTCAATTTTACGAGAATTAAGTCAAAATATTATGAGAAAAGAAACAACGAAACCCAAGTAAAATTTACATTTTGGGGGAAAAAAAAGTGATAATATTACGGGGTAAAAATGACAAAGATTGTTTAAGAAGCAAGCTGAAATAGAATAAATAAAAGACAGCAAAAATGGGAAAAAAACAGCTGTAATTTTGCGAGAATAAAGTCACAATTTTACAAGAATAATGTTAAAATATAACGAGAAAAAATTGTGTCATTTTATGAGAATAAACTCAAAATATTACGAGAAAAAAAAATCATTTTATGAGAATAATGTAAAAATATTACATGGAAAAAAATCTTAATTTTGCGAGAATAAAATATAAATATTAAAAGAAAAAAGTCCTATCCTCAGGAGAGAAAAAGTCACAATTTTACAAGAATAATGTCAAAATATTACCAGAAAAAATTCCATCATTTTATGACAATAAAGTCAAAATTTTACGAGAAAAAAAATTTAATTTTATGAGAATAATGTCAAAATATTACATGAAAAAAAATATTAATTTTGCGAGAATAAAATCAAAATATTAAAAGAAAAAAAATGTGTGTTTAATGAGGAAAAAAGGCTGAACTTTACCGGAAAAAGTCCTATTCTTAATAATGTCCAAAAAAAAAAAATTGAGTCATTTTGGGAAAATTAGATTGTCGAAAAAATTATGAGGAAAAATAAAAAATATTACGATGGTTTTATATTTCAAAGGTGACGGAAGAGAAAAGCTGAAATATTTGAAAATTTAAAAAAAAAAACAGCAAAATTGGGGGAAAAATGACAAAGTTGCATCCTTTCATTTTTCACTATGTGGCCCTCACCAGATCGATTTGATCGTTTGGTGAGCTTACCCAGCATGCCTTGCGGGTTGTGAAAATAGCACAGTGCGCGACCTTGACCTTTCCAGAAGCTGACGTGTCTTCCCCTGCTCAGGTTTGGCTGCACGCTCCCTACGAGCTCCACCTGTCCCTCTTTGAGCATTTCATCGAACTGCTGACCGAATCCAGGCAAGTCTCTTCTTCTTCTTCTTCCTGTGTTTGCCGTCGTTCCGATGCTCATCCCCCCCCCCATCACACACACAGCGAGGCGGCCAAAAACGCCAAACTTCTGCGGGAGTTCCAGCTCATTCCCAGGCTGCTGCTGACCCTGAGGGATGCCTCCCTGTCGCAGCCCACCGTGGCCGCCATCAGCAACGTGCTGAGTCTGCTGCTGCAGGGCTTCCCCAACCCTTACGACCTGCTGCGGTAAGACCCCGCCCCCAAACGCCACTGCTCTACGCGGACACCACGCCGCCGTCGTCAATAACGGGTCTTCCTTCCTGCCGCAGGTTCGGCCAGTTCATCTCTTCCACTCTGCCCACCTTTGCCGTGTTTGAGAAGTTTGTGGTCATGGAGGTCAACAACGAGGAGAAGATGGATGGAGGTCTGTCACGCTTTATCGTGTATAACGTCTAAATATTAAGAGAAAAAAAGTCACCATTTTTACAACAATAAAGTCCAAATATTAAGAGAAAAAAGTCACCATTTTTACAAAAATAAAGTCCAAATATTAAGAGAAAAAAAGTCACAATTTTTACAAAAATAAAGTCGAAATATTTTGAGAAAACTGACCTATTCTTAGGAGAAAAAAAGTCGCCATTTTATCCGAATAAAGTCAAAACATTACGATACAAAAAGGCATATTTTATGATAATAAAATTCAACTATTTTCAGAAAAACATATTCTACTCTAAGAAAAAAAAGTCAAAATTTTACGAGAATAATGTCAAAATATTACAATAAAAAATAGTCAAATTATATGAGAATACAATCAAAATATTACATAAAAAAGTCGTAATTTTACAAGAATAATGTCAAAACATTATGAGAAAAAGGACATACTCTGAAAAGAAAATAAGTCATAATTTTATGAGTATAAAGTCAAAATATTACAAGAAAATAGTCATATCCCCAGGAGAGAATAATGTCAAATTATTACAAGAAAGAATTGCGTCATTTTATTAGAATAAAGTCAAAATATTACGAGAAAAATGTCGTAATTTTATGAGTATAAAGTCAAAATACTACATGAAAAAAATCTTAATTTTACAGGAATAATGTCAAAATATTACAAGAAAAGGGGCGTATACAATAAAATAAATAATACAATCAAAATATTACATGAAAAAGTCATAATTTTACAAGAATAATGTCAAAACATTACGAGAAAAAGGACATACTCTGAAAAGAAAATATGTCATAATTTTATGAGAATTATGTCCAAATATTACAACAAAAAAGGCATATCCTAATGAGAGTACAAGTCGCAATTTTATGACAATACAGTCAAAATATTACAAGAAAAAAATAGTCAAATTTTATGAAAATACAATCAAAATATTACATGAAAAAGTTGTAATTTTACAAGAATAATGTCAAAACATTACGAGACAAAAAGTTAACATTTTATCAGAATAGTGTCAAAATATTACAATGCAAAAAAAGCATATTCCAACGAGAAAAAATGGGAAATATTATTATGATAAAGTCCAACTATTTTCAGGAAAAAAACATATTCTAAAAGAAAAAAGTCAAAATTTTATGAGAATAATGTCAAAATATTACAAGAAAAAATTGTCACATTTTATGAGAATACAATCAAAATATTACATGAAAAATTAGTAATTTTACAAGAACAATGTCAAGACATTACAACAAAAAGGGAGTATTCTGAAAAGAAAAAAAGTCATAATTTTACGAGTATAGAGTCAAAATATTAAGAGAAAAAATTGCATAATTTTATGAGAATAAAGTCAAAATATTACAAGAAAAAATTGTCAAATTTTATGTGAATACTATCAAAATATTACATGAAAAATTAGTAATTTTACAAGAACAATGTCAAGACATTACAACAAAAAGGGAGTATTCTGAAAAGAAAAAAAGTCATAATTTTACGAGTATAGAGTCAAAATATTAAGAGAAAAAATTGCATAATTTTATGAGAATAAAGTCAAAATATTACAAGAAAAAATTGTCAAATTTTATGTGAATACTATCAAAATATTACATGAAAAATTAGTAATTTTACAAGAACAATGTCAAGACATTACAACAAAAAGGGAGTATTCTGAAAAGAAAAAAGTCATAATTTTACGAGTATAGAGTCAAAATATTAAGAGAAAAAAGTGCATAATTTTATGAGAATAAAGTCAAAATATTACATGAAAAAATCTTAATTTTACATTAATAATGTCAAAATATTACGAGAAACGGGGCATATTCTAACAAGCCAAAAAGTCACAAGTCTTTTTATGAGAATTATGTCCAAATATTACAACAAAAAAGATAATACATAATGTCAAAATATTGCGAGAAAAAAGGGTGTATTCTAACAAGAAAAAAGCCGTAATAAATTGAGAATATTATGAGAAAAAAAGACATGTTGTAACGAAAAAAAAAATGAGAATAAAGTCAAAATATTAAGTGGAAAAAATATCAATTTTACAAGAATAAAAAATGAAAATATTCGGAATATTCTAATGAGAAAAGTCTACATTTTAGTGAAAATATTCCAAGAAAAAGGGTAGAATAAAAAAGAATTTTTTTTGTCCGGTTAGGTAACGACGACGACTTTGGGGGCCTCCTGTCCGCCAACCTGATTCTGCTGAGGAACCGCCTGTTGGACAACCTGCTACGACTCCTTTTCACCAGCAAGGAGAAGTGCACAGTCAACGCACAGTAAGACGGAATGAAGGAGACGAAGACCAGAATCCACACCCAAATGACCCAATGTGTCCCCACCCCCCGTCCCCCCGCCCCCCGTCCCGTTCTGCAGGGCGTGCGAGGAACTGGTGCGCACTCTGGGCTTCGACTGGCTCCTGATGTTCATGGAGGAGCACCTCCACTCCAGCACGGTGGCGGCCGCTCTGTGGATCCTGGTGGTCCTGCTCTCAAACCAGTCCACCCTCAACCGCTTCAAGGAGGGCCTGTGCGGCGGGGGCTGGCTGGACCACACCGACTCGGTCCTGACCAACAAGATCGGCACGGTGCTGGGTGAGTGAGGGCGAGGGGCCGGCCGTGGCGGGCGGGCGGGCGGGGTCGGGCCGGCATCATGATGAACAAACTCTGACGTTACGATACGGGCCCAGCAGACACCGGGTCCCACGCCGGGGCCCACGCCGGCAACGCTTTCCGTCGGAGCTGGCCGTCGTTCGGTACGCAGAAAGCCGCGCAGTTCGTGCGCCACGCGGCCAAGGGTTCGTTTTGTCGTTTTCCTAACCCCGCCGCCCTCCCTGCTGCCGCCCCTGTAGCCCCCAGTGACTGTTCGGGGACGTAGGAAGTAGTGCTGAGCTCAAATCCTGGATAGATCCTGGTTAGATTTGATTTGATAGATACACGGGGCTGCTTTGATATTTTTGAAATTATTTTTTTAATCTGTCAAAGAAAATTCTATAATTTTTTTGTAAAAGCATGATATTTTTAGTTTTATTTAATTTTTTATTTTTGTCCAAAAAAATAATTTATATAATTAAATTAATTATTAATAATTAATTAATATAATTATATTAATATAATTATTAATAATTATATTAATAATTAATTAATATAATTATATTAATATATAATTATATTAATATATTAATTATATTAATTAATATTATAATTAATTAATAATATAATTAGTTAATATTAATTATATTAATATAATTATTAATAATTGGTCCACAATAAATTAATAATTTGGTTAAATTGTTTTGCAAAAAATATTTTCTTTATTTTTTATAAAAGTATGTCACGCAAAAGATTTGTGTTATTATTACATTTCACGCTTTTGCTTTATTTTTGTTTTATTTAATTTTCTGTTTATTTTCATTACTAATGTTAAAAAAACGTATTTAGAAGGTCATTAACAGGTTTTTTATGTTTTATTTTCTCTACTATGTCTACTATATCGGCTAATAAGAGTATAAAGGTGACTATAGGGGTGTTATTTCACTTCTAGAGGACTCTACAATCTGTGAGAAAAAATTATAACTTTTTCTTGTAATATTTTGACTTAATTCTCATAAAAAGACATATATTTGTAAAATTACGACTTTTTGGCTTGTTAGAATACGCCCCTTTCTTGTAATATTTTGACATTATTAATTTAAAATTAATTTTTTTTCATGTAATATTTTGACTTTATTCTCATAAAATTATGCAATTTTTTCTCTTAATATTAGGCCTTTTTTCTTTTCAGAATACGCCCCTTTCTTGTAATATTTTGACATTATTAATTTAAAATTAATTTTTTTTTCATGTAATATTTTGACTTTATTCTCATAAAATTATGCAATTTTTTCTCTTAATATTAGGCCTTTTTTCTTTTCAGAATACGCCCCTTTCTTGTAATATTTTGACATTATTAATTTAAAATTAATTTGTTTTTCATGTAATATTTTGACTTTATTCTCATAAAATTATGCAATTTTTTCTCTTAATATTAGGCCTTTTTTCTTTTCAGAATACGCCCCTTTCTTGTAATATTTTGACATTATTAATTTAAAATTAATTTTTTTTTCATGTAATATTTTGACTTTATTCTCATAAAATTATGCAATTTTTTCTCTTAATATTAGGCCTTTTTTCTTTTCAGAATACGCCCCTTTCTTGTAATATTTTGACATTATTAATTTAAAATTATTTTTTTTCATGTAATATTTTGACTTTATTCTCATAAAATTATGCAATTTTTTCTCTTAATATTAGGCCTTTTTTCTTTTCAGAATACGCCCCTTTCTTGTAATATTTTGACATTATTAATTTAAAATTAATTTTTCTTTCATGTAATATTTTGACTTTATTCTCATAAAATTATGCAATTTTTTCTCTTAATATTAGGCCTTTTTTCTTTTCAGAATACGCCCCTTTCTTGTAATATTTTGACATTATTAATTTAAATTTTTTTTTTCATGTAATATTTTGACTTTATTCTCATAAAATTATGCAATTTTTTCTCTTAATATTAGGCCTTTTTTCTTTTCAGAATACGCCCCTTTCTTGTAATATTTTGACATTATTAATTTAAAATTAATTTTTTTTTCATGTAATATTTTGACTTTATTCTCATAAAATTATGCAATTTTTTTCTCTTAATATTAGGCCTTTTTTCTTTTCAGAATACGCCCCTTTCTTGTAATATTTTGACATTATTAATTTAAAATTATTTTTTTTTTCATGTAATATTTTGACTTTATTCTCATAAAATTATGCAATTTTTTCTCTTAATATTAGGCCTTTTTTCTTTTCAGAATACGCCCCTTTCTTGTAATATTTTGACATTATTAATTTAAAATTAATTTTTTTTTCATGTAATATTTTGACTTTATTCTCATAAAATTATGCAATTTTTTTCTCTTAATATTAGGCCTTTTTTCTTTTCAGAATACGCCCCTTTCTTGTAATATTTTGACATTATTAATTTAAAATTATTTTTTTTTTCATGTAATATTTTGACTTTATTCTCATAAAATTATGCAATTTTTTCTCTTAATATTAGGACTTTTTTCTTTTCAGAATACGCCCTTTTTGCTGTAATGTTTTGACATTATTTTTGTAAAATTACTAATTTTTCATGTAATATTTTGATTGTATTTGTTTATTTTCCTTTTTGTACTTTGGTGTAGTTCCACTCCAGTCCTGTAGGTGGCAGTAGTGTATCAAACAAATGAAGACCTTTTGGAGTTGCTAGTTGGGTTAAATTGGGTTAAAAGGACAGGACGTCCTGACGTGGTGCTACCCCCCCTGCCCCCCAACCCCCCGCCCCCCAATTCCCCACCCTCACCAGGCTTCAACGTGGGCCGCAGCGCCGGGGGCCGCTCCACCGTGCGGGAGATCAACCGGGACGCCTGCCACTTCCCGGGATTCCCGGTGCTGCAGACGCTGCTTCCCAAGCACACCAACGTGCCGGAGCTCTACTTCCTGTTGATGGCGCTCTTCCTGCAGCAGCCCGTCACCGAGCTGCCAGACAGCCTGCAGGTACATGTCAGTACAACCCCGCCCTCCTCTTCCTCGTCCCCGCCGCTAGACCCCGCCCCTGACGTCCCGTGTCCTACAGTTTGACCTGGACTCCATCTGGACCTTCATCTTCGGGCTGCCGGCCTCCAGCGGGACGGTGGTGGGGTCCATCCACAGCGTGTGCACCGAGGCCGCCTTCCTGCTGCTCGCCATGCTGCGGAGCATGCTCAACCTGGTGACGCTCGCCGCCGCCGCACGGTCCCTCGCTAGTCTTAACGTTACTCATCGTGCGCCCCCCACTCCCCCGCCCCCACTCTCCACACACAGCCATGGCAGTCAGAAGAGGAGGGGTCCTGGCTCCGGGAGTACCCGGTGACGCTCATGCAGTTCTTTCGCTACCTGTACCACAACGTCGCCGACCTGGCGCCCATGTGGCACAGCCCCGAGTTCCTGTGCGCCCTGGCCGCCACCGTCTTCCCCTTCAACATGCGACCGTACTCGGAGATGGTAGGCCCCGCCCCCCATTTGACGGTGAAACGTAGCGCCGTAGGCTTCCACGTCTCTTCTGCTCCCCAGGTCAGCGACCTGGACGACGAAGCCGGGTCGCCCATCGAGGAGTTCAAGTCCTTTGCGGCGGACTCGGGGATGAACCGCAGCCAGTCGGAGTACTGCAACGTGGGCTCCAAGACCTCGCTGACCAACCACCCCGCCAAGAAGTACGTCTTCGACTTCATGAGGGTCCTCATCATGGACAACCTGTGCGTGACGCCCGCCAGCAAGCAGACGCCCGTCGTGGACCTGCTGCTGGAGGTAACCCCAAACCCCGCCCCCGCTCACCCTCATCGGCGTCACGTCACATGTCGCATGTCGCTTCTCATCAGGCGTCCCCGGAGCGTTCCACCAGAACTCAGCAGAAGGAGTTCCAGTCCAACATCCTGGACGGCGTCATGGAGCACCTGCTGGCCGCCGACGTTCTACTCGGTGAGCGCCCAGACCGTTTCTGTTTAACGCCGTGTAGTCTGCCTAGCAACAAGTCACATGACATAAATGGCTTATTTTCCGTTATCATGTCTTACTATAATGGGTGAGATCAGTGGATAGATAGATAGAATAAATAACAGTGACTATAGGGGTGCTATTTCCTCTAGAGGACTCTAATGTTAAAAAACCTATTTAGAAGGTCATAAACAGTTTTTCTATGTCCTATTTTATTTTATTATGTCTACCGTATTGGGTGACGCAAGTATAAAGGTGACTATAGGGGTGCTATTTCCTCTAGAGGACTCTAATGTTAAAAAAAATCTATTTAGAAGGTCCTAAACAGTTTTTCTATGTCCTATTTAATTTTATTATGTCTACCGTATTGGGTGACGCAAGTATAAAGGTGACTATAGGGGTGTTATTTCACTTCTAGAGGACTCTAATGTTAAAAAAAAACTATTTAGAAGGTCATAAACAGGTTTTCTATGTCTTATTTTTTGTACTATGTCTACTATATTGGGTAATGAGAGTATAAAGGTGACTATAGGGGTGTTATTTCACTTCTAGAGGACTCTAATGTTAAAAAAATGTATTTAGAAGATCATAAACAGGTTTTCTATGTCCTATTTTATTTTATTATGTCTACCGTATTGGGTGACGCAAGTATAAAGGTGACTATAGGGGTGCTATTTCACTTCTAGAGGACTCTAATGTTAAAAAAAACATATTTAGAAGGTCATAAACAGGTTTTTAATGTTTTATTTTCTCGACTGTGTCTACTATATCGGCTAATATGAGTATAAAGGTGACTATAGGGGTGTTATTTCACTTCTAGAGGACTCTAAAGTTTAAATAAAAACCTATTTAGAAGGTCATAAACAGGTTTTATATGTCTTATAAGCCTTATTTTCTCTTACTATGTCTACTATATTGGGTAATAAGAGTGTAAAGGTGACTATGGGGGTGTTATTTCACTTCTAGAGGACTCTAATGTTTAAAAAAAACCTATTTAGAAGGTCATAAACAGGTTTTTTATGTCTTATTTTCTCCACTGTGTCTACTATATTGGGTAATGAGAATATAAAGGTGACTATAGGGGTGTTATTTCACTTCTAGAGGACTCTTAATGTTAAAAAAAAACCTATTTAGAAGGTCCTAAACAGGTTTTCTATGTCCTATTTTATTTTATTATGTCTACCGTATTGGGTGACGCAAGTATAAAGGTGACTATAGGGGTGTTATTTCACTTCTAGAGGACTCTAATGTTAAAAAAAATCTATTTAGAAGGTCATAAACAAGTTTTCTATGTCTTATTTTCTCTACTATGTCTACTATATTGGGTAATAAGAGTGTAAAGGTGACTATAGGGGTGCTATTTCACTTCTAGAGGACTCTAATGTTTAAAAAAACGTATTTAGAAGGTCATAAACAGGTTTTCTATGTCCTATTTTATTTTATTATGTCTACCGTATTGGATGATGCAAGTATAAAGGTGACTATAGGGGTGTTATTTCACTTCTAGTGGACTCTAATGTTAAAAAAATCTATTTAGAAGGTCATAAACAGGTTTTTTTATGTCTTATTTTCTCTATTATGTCTACTATATTGGGTAGTGAGAATATAAAGGTGACTATAGGGGTGTTATTTCACCTCTAGAGGACTCTAATGTAAAAAAAAACATATTTAGAAGGTCATAAACAGGTTTTCTATGTCTTATTTTCTCTACTATGTCTACTATATTGGGTAATAAGAGTGTAAAGGTGACTATAGGGGTGCTATTTCACTTCTAGAGGACTCTAATGTTTAAAAAAACGTATTTAGAAGGTCATAAACAGGTTTTCTATGTCTTATTTTCTCTACTATGTCTACTATATTGGGTGATAAGAGTATAAAGCTGACTATAGGGCTGTTATTGTGTGTCTAGAGGGCTCTAATAATGTTAAAAAGCCTATCTAGAAGGCTCTCAAAGGAAAACCCGACATCTGACTTGTCTTCCAATCCGGGCCATCATCACCTAACAATCGTTGGTTTTGCACGCCCACGCTGGCGTCCTCCGTCCAGGCGAGGACTCCACGCTGCCCCTCAGCAGTGGCGGCAGCTACCACACCCTGGTCCACAACGTCTTCTACTTCAGCCAGCGTGTGGTGGACAAGCTGTGGCAGGGCTTGTTCAACAAGGACTCCAAGCTGGTGGTGGACTTCATCGTGCAGCTCATAGCGCAGGTACACACACACTGTAGTGACAGTGTTATTGTTATTATTATTATTATTATTATTATTATTATTATATTATAATTATTATAACAAAACATTTTTTTTTTTACTTACGACTCCAAATTTTTTTTATTTAATATTTCAACTCCATGCTACCAAAATGACATTATTTTGTCAACAATATTACAATATTATTTTGGTAAAATTGCACCTTTTTTCAAGTTGGAATATGACTATTTTTTCTCTGAATATTTTGACTTTATTCTCGTCTACAGTTCATGTTTTTCCTCATTTCTTTTTTCAACTTTCCAACTTTTTCACTGGTCTGCCAGTAATATTTTGTATTTATTCCCACAATATTTAATTATATATATATATATATATATATATATATATATATATATATATATATATATATATATATATATATATATATATATATATATAATAAATAATTTTATAATTTATATTTTTTTTATTAAACTTTATTATAAACTTTTCCAAAAAAATTCAATTCAATCAATTTACTTCAATATTTCAATGTCATGTTTTTCTAATATTAATTATAATATTAATATACATTAATAAAATAATAATAATGATAAAATTAATATAAATTGATAAAATAATAATGATAAAATTAATATAAATTGATAAAATAATAATAATGATAAAATTATATTATTTAAATTATGATGGCATTCTCAAAAAAAATTCTTGTTAGTTTCCAGTAAATGTAAAAAAATGTAAATGTAAAAAAAAAATTTTTTTTATGTCTTAATTGCTTTTATTACGTCTACTATATTAGGTAATAAGAGTGTCAAGGTGACTATAGGGGTCTTATTTCACATCTAAAGGGCTCTAATAATGTAAAAAACAAAAACATTTTTTATGTCTAATGTGTTTTAATTGCTCTTATTACGTCTACTATATTGGGTAATACAAGTGTCAAGGTAATAGGAGTGAAAATGTGACTATAGGGGTGTTATTTCATGTCCGGAGGGCTCTAGTAATGTTGAAAATGTATTTTAGAAGTAGGTTTTCTATGCTGTAACTAGGAAAGTATAAGGAATCCCACCTAAGCCCTCAAATCCTTCAAATCCTGAACCCACCCGAGTTCCCCTGATCCGACCCGCCTTCTCCCCCCCAGTCCAAGAGACGCTCGCAGGGTCTGTCGCTGGACCCCATCTACCACTGCCTGAACCGCACCGTGCTCTACCAGCTCTGCCGCCCCCACAAGACGGTGGCCCAGCAGGTGGCGCTGCTGGACGCCCTGCGGGTGCTCACCGTCAACCGGAACCTGGTTCTGGGGCCGGGCAACCACGACCAGGACTTTGTGGCCTGCCTGGCTCACTGCTTCATCTGCCTGCACTCTGGGAGGTACACGCACCCTTTTTTTTTTTTTTTTTTAACGCACGAAATGTAGCCACAGCTTGGCGGTCCACTGAAGCGTTTGCGTGTCTGCAGCGGCGTGGAGGGCTTCGGTTTGGAGGCGGAGGCCAGGATGACCACGTGGCACGTCATGATGTCCCCGGAGAACGAGAACGACGCGGCCAATAACCACGACGTCAGCGAGGGTAAGGATGCCACGTGGTGACGCGTCCTTGCCGTACCGTATTACGTTTAGGGATGCCGGACAAGATCAATTCCGAGTCAGTCAACCACGGTAATTAAAGAGAGAAGCGTACTGTCGATTTTATTGCAAATGTTGATCTGGAATTGGAGGGGAAGACTCATTAAACGACTCATGTACGCATAGGAAATGTAATAAAAATCACATTTATTTTCATTTTTTTAATGTTATTTATTTTATTTTGTTATTAATTTTAATTTTTGTATTTTATTAAAATTTTTAATTTTATAATAAAATAAAATTCAGACATCAGAAAATAATAACATAGAAAAAATTAATAAAAAAAATAAAAAGTATTCTGATTTTCCAGTGTGATCACACAGTAATCTCAGTTAGTAGCTCCCTCTGCTGGTGGACGGTAGTACTTCCACTTTTTTTTTTACTACTATAAAGCGTAATGGCTGACGCCGCGTTTGTACGGTTTCCAGGGCGACAGCTCCTGCTGAAGGCGGTGAACCGCGTGTGGACGGAGCTGATGCACAGCAAGCGTCAGATGCTGGAGGACATCTTCAAGGTGTCTCTGCCCTGCAACGACAGGGGACACGTGGACATCGTCACGGCCCGCCCCGCCCTGGAGGAGCCCGCCCTCAAGAGCTGGCAGAACCACCTGGGTGAGGGGGGGTGGGGGGCCACATCGACGTTATGATATGATAAATAAAATTATATATTTAAATATATTAATAAATAAATTTATATATTTATAAAATATTTGTAAAACAACATATAAACAATACAAAATTAATATATTTTATTATATTTATTTTTTTGTGTATGTTATTATTGTAATGAACTATTACATATATATACTATTGTATATATTAATTATATATGTAAATAAATTAATAAATACATTTATATCTTCATAAAATATTATAAAATAACATATAAACAATACAAAATTAAGATATTATTATTTTTTGTGTATATTATTTTTGTAAATGAACTATTACAATAATAATATACACAAAAAATTATAATAAATAATATATTAATTTTGTATTGTTTATATGTTGTTTTATAAATATTTTATAAAGATATACATATATTCATTAATTTATTTACAAAATTAAGATATTATTTTTTGTGTATATTATGATTGTAAATGAACTATTACAATAATAATATACACAAAAAATAATAATAAATAATATATTAATTTTGTATTGTTTATATGTTGTTTTATAAATATTTTATAAAGATATACATTTATTCATTAATTTATTTACATATAGAATTAATATATACAAAATTAATATATTATTTATCATTCCTTTTTTGTGTATATTATGATTGTAATAGTTCATTTACAATCATAATATACACAAAATAATAATAAATAATATATTATTATTTATTATTATCATATTATTATATATTTATTATTATCATTCCTTTTTTGTGGATATTATGATTGTAATAGTTCATTTACAATCATAATATACACAAAATAATAATAAATAATATATTAATTTGGTATTGTTTATATGTTGTTTTATAAATATTTTATAAAGATATAAATATTTATTGATCATATAATGTAACATTTATGTAGAATATGATGTATGGTTTATAATAATGTAATAATTATTATAATAATTAATAATTATAATAATAAATAAAATAAAATGATAATTATAATAATTCAAAAAAATAATTAAAAATAATTTGACAAAAATCAAATTTGTCAAAACAAAATTGACAACAAATACAAAGATTTTTAAAGTATTTTTCTGTATGATTTTTAATATAAACATATTCCAGTAAGTGAATCAGAAATTTGTAAAAAAAAAAAAAAAAAAGTGTTACGCGCCACTTCCTCCATGATGGTGTTTTGTGTGGCGCCCAGTTCACGAGAAGAAGTGCATCAGCCGCGGCGAGGCGGTGGCGCCGGCCAACCAGTCCAAGCTGTCCCGGGTGAGCAGCGGCTTCGCCCTGTCCAAGCTGACGGGCGTGCGGCGCAACAAGAAGGAGAACAGCCTCAACAAGAACAGCCTCTCGGCGCAGGTGAGCGCCGCCGCCGCCACATCGACGGCACGTTGCCCGCCGTCGACCGTCAATCCACCAATCCGTGTTTGCTTTGAACGCCGACAGGAAGCTTTCCAGTGGATGTTCACGCACATCGCCGTGGTCCGAGACCTGGTGGCCTTGCAGTACAAAGAACATCAAGAGGTACTTTTTAACCTTTTTTTTAAAAAGTGAGTACTTAAAGTACTTTTAAAACCGACCCGTGTCGCGCGTGCGTTCGCCAGCGGCAGCAGAACGCCCTCAAGTACGTGACGGAGGAGTGGGCGTCCATCGAGTACGAGCTGCTGCGCGAGCGGGGCCTCTGGGGGCCCCCCATCGGCTCCCACCTGGACAAGTTCGTGCTGGAGATGACGGAGGGCCCGTGTCGCATGAGGAAGAAGATGGTGCGCAACGACATGTTCTACATCCACTACCCGTACATACCAGACACCGACAACAACACCCACTCGGCTCAGGTACGACTTTTATACGATGGATGGAGGGAGGGATGGATGGATGGATGGATGGATGGATGGATGGAGGAAGGGATGGATGGGTGGACGGATTGAAGGAAGGATGGATGGGTGGAGGGAGGGAGGGATGGATGGAAGGAGGGCAGGAGGGATGGATGGATGGGTGGATGGAGGGAGGGATGGGTGGCTGGAGGGAGTGATGGATGGATGGATTGATCGAAGGAAGGAGGGATGGATGGATGGGTGGATGGATGGGTGGGTGGATGATGGATGGATGGATGGGTGGGTGGATGGATGGATGGATGGGTGGCTGGAGGGAGTGACGGATAGATGGATCAAAGGAGCGAGGGATGGATGGATGGAGGGAGGGATAGATGGATCGAAGTAGGGATGGATGATGGATGGATCGAAGGAGGGAGGGATGGATGGAGGAATAGATGGGTGGCTGGATGGATAGAGAGAGAGAGGGAGGGAGGGAGGGAGGGATGGGTGGATGGATGGATAGAGGGAGGGATGGATGGATGGAGGAATGGATGGGTGGCTGGATGGATAGAGGGGGGGGTGGAGGGATGGGGGGCTGGATGGAGGAATGGATGGGTGGCTGGATGGGGGGAGGGATGGAGGGAGGGATGAAAGGAGGGATGGGTGGATATAGGGAGGGAGGGATGGATGGATGGGTGGCTGGAGGGAGGGAGGGATGGATGGAGGAATGGATGGATGGCTGGATGGGGGGAGGGAGAGGGGAGGGATGAAAGGAGGGATGGATGGATGGATGGATGGATGGATGGGTGGCTGGAGGGAGGGATGGATGGATGGATGGATGGATGGATGGAGGAATGGATGGGTGGCTGGATGGATAGAGGGGGGAGTGATGGATGGGTGGATGGAGGGAGGGATGGATGGGTGGCTGGATGGAGGGATGGATGGAGGAATGGATGGGGGGAGGGATGGAGGGAGAGATGAAAGGAGGGATGGATGGATGGGTGGATATAGGGAGGGAGGGATGGATGGATGGGTGGCTGGAGGGAGGGAGGGATGGATGGATGGAGGAATGGATGGGTGGGTGGATGGATGATGGATGGAGGGAGGGATGGATGGATGGATGGATGGAGGGAGGGAGGGATGGATGGATGGACGGATGGAGGAATAGATGGGTGGCTGGATGAAGGATGGATGGGTGGCTGGAGGGAGTGATGGATGGATGGATGGATCGAAGGAGGGATGGATGGATGGATGGATGGAGGGAGGGAGGGATGGATGGAGGGAGGGAGGGATGGATGGATGGATGGATGGAGGGAGGGATGGATGGATGGACGGATGGAGGAATAGATGGGTGGCTGGATGAAGGATGGATGGGTGGATGGAGGGGGGATGGATGGAGGAATGGATGGGTGACTGGAGGGAGGGATGGAAGGAGGGATGGATGGATGGTGGGAGGGAGGGTGGATGGATGGATATTTATTGATATTCTAATAATTTGAACATTTTATAAAATGTAAAAAATTGAATCTAATAACATATGCGGGCCGCATTTTGGACACCCCGGGTCCAGCGAGCACACGCTGACACGCCGGTCTCTCCACAGAAGCCCGTACGCTACCGCCGCGCCATCAGCTACGACAGCAAGGAGTACTACGTGCGGCTGCTGTCGGGCAACCCGGGCATGTACCAGCACTCGGTGGAGCACAGCACCGAGGGGGAGACGGCGCCGCACGAGCCCGAGCACGGCGAGGACACCATCGCCAGGGTCAAAGGTGGGAAGGACAGTCGGCGTCTCGGCGTCCCGAGAGCCTTTTGCTAACGAGCTCCTCCCCTCTCAGGCCTGGTCAAGGCGCCCCTCAAGAGGTCTCGCTCCACGGCGGACGGCGGCGACGAGGACGGCCAGGATCAGATCCAGGAGCCGCCGCTGGAGTCGGGGGGGCCCGAGGAGGAGCAGCGGACCGACAACACGTCTCTGCTGCGCCTCCTGGAGGAGGGCGAGAAGGTGAGCGCTCGGGACGACCCCCCCCCCCCCCCCCCCCCCCCCCCGTCCGACAGCTGCTCCCCCTCTTTGGCCAACGATGCGGTCTTTGTGTGTTTGCAGATCCAGCACATGTACCGCTGTGCCCGCGTGCAGGGCTTGGACACCAGCGAGGGTCTGCTGCTGTTCGGCAAGGAGCACTTCTACGTCATCGACGGCTACACCATGACCGTGTCCAGGGAGATCAGGGACATCGACACCCTGCCCCCCAAGTACGTGCCCCTGACCCGGGCCTGAGTGGCCCGCCCCAAAGGAGCCACGGCTAAGATGGGTGTGTCTTGTGTGTAGTTTGCACGAGGCCATCATCCCCCGAGGAGCCAGGCAAGGTCAAAGCCAGCTGAAGCGAACGTGCAGCATCTTCGCCTACGAGGACATCAAGGAAGTACACAAGCGACGCTACCTGCTCCAGGTCTGGCCGCACCCCCACCCTCCTTCTTAAACCAGTCTGGCTTCCAGAAGGCTTAAGTGTGTGTGTGTGTGTGTGTGTCGCAGCCGATGGCGGTGGAGGTGTTCTCAGCAGACGGGAGGAACTACTTGTTGGCTTTCCAAAAAGGAGTCCGCAACAAAGTCTACCAAAGGTACCGAATGTCTGACCCCAAAACACCAACGGCAAACGGCGTAGCGTGACGTGTGTACCTTAACATGAAACGCCTTAATGTCAGACTGCTATAAGATTAAACAACAACCCGAAACACCGTAACACGGGACGCCTTAACACAGGACGCCTTAACACGGGACGCCTTAACACGGGACGCCTTAACAAGGGACGCCTTAACACGGGACGCCTTAACAAGGGACGCCTTAAGATGGGGCGCCTTAAGACGGGACGCCTTAACACGGGACGCCTTAACACGGGACGCCTTAACACGGGACGCCTTAACACGGGGCGCCTTAACACGGGACGCCTTAAGACGGGACGCCTTAACATCACGCCGTAACACGGGACGCCGTAACACGGGAAGCCGTAACGCGGGACGCCGTAACGCGGGACGCCGTAACGCGGGACGCCGTAACGCGGGACGCCGTAACGCGGGACGCCTTAACGCGGGACGCCTTAAGGCGGGACGCCTTAACACGGGACACCTTAACACGGGACGCCTTAACATCACGCTGTAACACGGGACGCCTTAACGCGGGACGCCTTAACGCGGGACGCCTTAACGCGGGACGCCTTAACGCGGGACGCCTTAACGCGGGACGCCTTAACGCGGGACGCCTTAACGCGGGGCGCCTTAACACGGGGCGCCTTAACACGGGACGCCTTAACAAGGGACGCCTTAAGATGGGGCGCCTTAAGACGGGGCGCCTTAAGACGGGACGCCATAACACGGGACGCCTTAACACGGGACGCCTTAACAAGGGACGCCTTAACACGGGACGCCTTAACACGGGACGCCTTAACACGGGGCGCCTTAACACGGGGCGCCTTAAGACGGGGCGCCTTAAGACGGGACGCCTTAACATCACGCCATCACACGGGACGCCTTAAGACGGGACGCCTTAACACGGGACACCTTAACACGGGACGCCTTAACATCACGCTGTAACACGGGACGCCTTAACACGGGACGCCTTAACAAGGGACGCCTTAAGACGGGACGCCTTAGCACGGAACGCCTTAGCACGGAACGCCTTAACACGGGACGCCTTAACATGGGGCGCCTTAACACGGGACGCCTTAAGATGGGACGCCGTAACATGGGACGCCTTAACACGGGACGCCTTAAGGCCGGACGCCTTAACATCACGCCATCACACGGGACGCCTTAAGACGGGACGCCTTAACACGGGACGCCTTAACACGGGACGCCTTAAGGCCGGACGCCTTAACATCACGCCATCACACGGGACGCCTTAAGACGGGACGCCTTAACACGGGACACCTTAACACGGGACGCCTTAACATCACGCTGTAACACGGGACGCCTTAACACGGGACGCCTTAACACGGGACGCCTTAACAAGGGACGCCTTAAGACGGGGCGCCTTAGCACGGAACGCCTTAGCACGGAACGCATTAGCACAGGACGCCTTAACACGGGACGCCTTAACACGGGACGCCTTAACACGGGGCGCCTTAACACGGGACGCCTTAAGACGGGACGCCTTAACATCACGCCATCACACGGGACGCCGTAACACGGGACGCCGTAACACGGGACGCCGTAACATGGGACGCCTTAACACGGGACGCCTTAAGGCGGGACGCCTTAACACGGGACGCCTTAACATCACGCCATCACACGGGTCGCCTTAACACGGGACGCCTTAACACGGGACACCTTAACACGGGACGCCTTAACATCACGCTGTAACACGGGACGCCTTAACACGGGACGCCTTAACACGGGACGCCTTAACACGGGACGCCTTAACACGGGACGCCTTAACACGGGACGCCTTAACATGGGGCGCCTTAACACGGGACGCCTTAACACGGGACGCCTTAACACGGGACGCCTTAAGATGGGACGCCTTAACACGGGACGCCTTAGCACGGAACGCTTTAACACGGGACGCCTTAACACGGACTGCCTTAACACGGGACGCCTTAACACGGGACGCCTTAACACGGGACGCCTTAACACGGGACGCCTTAACACGGGGCGCCTTAACACGGGGCGCCTTAACACGGGACGCCATAACACGGGACGCCTTAACACGGGACGCCTTAACAAGGGACGCCTTAACAAGGGACGCCTTAAGACGGGACGCCTTAAGACGGGACGCCTTAAGACGGGACGCCTTAGCACGGGACGCATTAGCACGGGACGCCTTAACACGGGACGCCTTAGCACGGGACGCCTTAAGACGGGACGCCTTAAGACGGGACGCCTTAAGACGGGACGCCTTAACATCACGCCATCACACGGGACGCCGTAACACGGGACGCCGTAACATGGCACGCCTTAACGCGGGATGCCTTAACGCGGGATGCCTTAACATCACGCCATCACACGGGACACCTTAAGACGGGACGCCTTAACACGGGACACCTTAACACGGGACGCCTTAACATCACGCTGTAACACGGGACGCCTTAACACGGGACGCCTTAACACGGGATGCCTTAACAAGGGACGCCTTAAGACGGGGCGCCTTAACACGGGGCGCCTTAACACGGGGCGCCTTAACACGGGGCGCCGTAACACGGGACGCCTTAACACGGGACGCCTTAACACGGGGCGCCTTAACACGGGACGCCTTAGCACGGGACGCCTTAAGACGGGACGCCTTAAGACGGGACGCCTTAACATCACGCCATCACACGGGACGCCGTAACACGGGACGCCGTAACATGGCACGCCTTAACGCGGGATGCCTTAACGCGGGACGCCTTAACATCACGCCATCACACGGGACGCCTTAAGATGGGACGCCGTAACACGGGACGCCGTAAAATGGGACGCCTTAACATGGGACGCCTTAACGCGGGACGCCTTAACGCGGGACGCCTTAACATCACGCCATCACACGGGACGCCTTAAGACGGGACGCCTTAACATCACGCTGTAACACGGGACGCCTTAACACGGGACGCCTTAACAAGGGACGCCTTAAGACGGGGCGCCGTAACACGGGGCGCCGTAACACGGGGCGCCGTAACACGGGACACCTTAACACGGGACTCCTTAAGATGGGACGCCTTAACATCATGCCGTGACACGGGACGCCTTAGGACGGGACGCCCGAACATGGGACGCCTTAACGTGGGACGCCTTAACGTGGGACGCCTTAACGTGGGACGCCTTAACGTGGGACGCCTTAACACGGAACGCCTTAACGTGGGACGCCTGAACACGGGACGCCGTAACGTGGGGAACCTTAACACGGAACGCCTTAACACGGAACGCCTTAACGTGGGACGCCTTAACGCGGAACGCCTTAACACGGGACGCCTTAAGAGGGGACGCCTTAAGACGGGACACCTTAACATGAAACATTGCAGCATAAAACATCAGAAGTGTAAACATAAAAATGTGCAGTGTTCTAACACAAGGACCGCCGACGTGCTCCATGTTCCTCCTAGGTTCCTCGCGGTGGTGCCGTCGCTGGCGGACAGTTCAGAGTCTGTGTCGGGACAGAGACCCAACACCAGCGTGGAGCAGGGGTACGGCACCTTGGTACGGGACTCATGTTTGATGTACAAAGACTAAACTCTAGTCTGGTCATCCTTCAGGTCGGGTCTCCTCAGCACCCTGGTGGGAGAGAAGTCTGTGACTCAGAGGTGGGAGGTAAGACGGGCGTCCGCCTTCAGTCACCCTGCGTGTCACCCCCACGCCTGCCCCTCACGTGTACTTCCTTTGTGTTTCCAGCGGGGGGAGATCAGTAACTTCCAGTACCTGATGCATCTCAACACGCTGGCGGGACGCTCCTACAACGACCTGATGCAGTACCCCGTCTTCCCTTGGATCCTGGCCGACTTCGACTCCGAGGTGAGCCCCGGGTGTCCGTGAGCGGCGTCGGCTGATGATCCCAAAGACCTGGTCCCGTGACGCTTTTTCTTGGCGGTGCAGGAGCTGGACCTGAGCAACCCGAAGACCTTCCGGAACCTGGCCAAGCCGATGGGAGCTCAGACCGACGACAGGCTGACCCAGTACAAGAAGCGCTACAAGGACTGGGAGGACCCCAACGGTAAGAACCAGACCCCCTGGACCATAAAGCCACGTCCCCAAAACATTGAAGATGTTGCCTTCTTGCGTGTTTGAGCAGGAGAAACTCCCGCCTACCACTACGGCACCCACTACTCCTCCGCCATGATCGTGGCCTCCTACCTGGTGCGCATGGAGCCCTTCACCCAGATCTTCCTCAGACTCCAGGTCGGGCTTCCTGTAGCGCGTAGCGAAGGAGACGCAGAAATGTAACGACGCTTGCGTTCCCAGGGAGGACATTTCGACCTGGCCGACAGGATGTTCCACAGCGTGCGCGAAGCCTGGCTCTCCGCCTCCAAGCACAACATGGCCGACGTCAAGGAGCTCATCCCGGAGTTCTTCTACCTGCCCGAGTTCCTGCTCAACTCCAACAACTTTGACCTGGGTGAGTCGGGGGCTGGCGTCAGGGACGTTTAGCCTCATTTATGCTAACTACTTCCTGATGGCACCAGGCGCCAAGCAGAACGGCACCAAGCTGGGTGACGTTATCCTGCCTCCTTGGGCCAAGGGCGACCCGCGGGAGTTCATCCGGGTCCACAGAGAGGTGCGCCGTCCCTTTTTCACCCCCTCCCCTCGGGAGTGAACCTACATTTGGACCGCCCGCTCACACCGCCCCCCGCTCTTTCCCAGGCGCTGGAGTGCGACTACGTGTCGGCTCACCTCCACGAGTGGATCGACCTGATCTTCGGCTACAAGCAGCAGGGACCGCCCGCCGTGGAGGCGGTCAACGTCTTCCACCACCTGTTCTACGAGGGCCAGGTGGACATCTACAACATCAACGACCCGCTCAAGGAGACGGCCACCATCGGGTTCATCAACAACTTCGGACAGATCCCCAAGCAGGTGGCGCTAACGCTAACGTGCTAAATGTTTTGGCGTGTACCTAACTCTCGGCGCCCCTTCGCCCGTTGCAGCTGTTCAAGAAGCCCCACCCTCCAAAACGAGTCCGCAGTAAAGCCAACGGTGAGATGGCCAACGTTCCGCCGAGCTCCACCAGCGACAAGATCTTTTTTTACCACCTGGACAACCTCAGACCTTCGCTTGCGCCCGTCAAAGGTACGCACTCGGGCACGCGTCCCGCCGCACGTGTTGCAGAGTCTCCTCCTTCTGGTGACGCTTTGATCCTCTCCAGAGCTGAAAGAGCCCGTGGGTCAGATCGTGTGCACGGACAAAGGCATCCTTGCCGTGGAGCAAAACAAAGTCCTGGTTCCGCCCACGTGGAACAAGGCCTTCGCGTGGGGCTACGCCGACCTCAGCTGCCGCCTGGCCAACTACGAGTCCGACAAGGTCAGCGAGCACGACTGTAATACCCCTCCCTGCATGTCATGACAGCCGTAACGTGAACGTGAAATATGCCGTAACGTGAAATATTACAACGTAGAATGTCATAACTTGAAACATGGTAATACAAAACATCAGTGCCATAACATGAAATGTCATAACATGAAATGTCATAAGTATCATAACATAAAATGTCATAACTTGGAATACTGTAAGACCAAACACATAACAGGAAGTGCCATAACACAAAATGTCATAACATGGAATATTACAACATAGAATGTCATAACTTGAAACATGGTAATACAAAACATCAAAGTGCCACAACATGAAATGTCATAACTTGAAACACTGTAAGACCAAAAATGCTATAACAGGAAGTACCATAACAGAAAACCATATAACACAAAATGCCGTAACATGAAATGTCATAACTTGAAACATGGTAACACAAACACCATAACATGAAATGTCATAACTTGAAACATGATAACACAAACACCATAACTTGAAACATGATAACACAAACACCATAACTTGAAACATGGTAACACAAACACCATAACATGAAACGCCATAAGTTGAAACATGGTAACACAAACACCATAACTTGAAACATGATAACACAAACACCATAACGTGAAATGCCATAACTTGAAACATGGTAACACAAACACCATAACTTGAAACATGATAACACAAACACCATAACATGAAATGCCATAACTTGAAACATGGCAACACAAACACCATAACGTGAAATGCCATAACTTGAAACATGGTAACACAAACACCATAACTTGAAACATGATAACACAAACACCATAACATGAAATGCCATAACTTGAAACATGGCAACACAAACACCATAACGTGAAATGCCATAACTTGAAACATGGTAACACAAACACCATAACTTGAAACATGATAACACAAACACCATAACATGAAATGCCATAACTTGAAACATGGTAAAACAAACACCATAACTTGAAACATGATAATACAAACATCATAACATGAAACGCCATAACTTGAAACATGGTAACACAAACACCATAACGTGAAACATGATAACACAAACACCATAACATGAAACGCCATAACTTGAAACATGATAACACAAACACCATAACATGAAATGCCATAACTTGAAACATGGTAACACAAACACCATAACTTGAAACATGGTAACACAAACACCATAAGTTGAAACATGATAACACAAACACCATAACATGAAACGCCATAAGTTGAAACATGATAACACAAACACCATAACATGAAATGCCATAACTTGAAACATGGTAACACAAACACCATAAGTTGAAACATGATAACACAAACACCATAACATGAAACGCCATAAGTTGAAACATGGTAACACAAACACCATAACAGTGGTAATTAATGGAGGTAATGAAGGACTGTTTGGCCCCAGCAATTGCAAGCACAGCTGCTTTAGCGGGTGACCCCAAACTGTTTTTCCAGGCGTTGGTGGTTTACGAGTGCCTGTCCGAGTGGGCCCAGATCCTGTGCGCCATCTGCCCCAACCCCAAGCTGGTCATCACGGGCGGGACCAGCACCGCCATCTGCGTCTGGGAGATGGGGACGTCCAAAGAGCGGGCCAAGTCCCTCACACTCAAACAGGTAGAACGTGCACTCGGACCGGCGGCTGGTTGAAGGGCATGACACCAAACCCCCCCCCCGCACCGCCCTGCTTACAGGCGCTGCTGGGTCACACGGACGCCGTCACATGTCTGACCGCGTCGTCGGCGTACCACATCGTGGTGAGCGGGTCCCGGGACAGAACGTGCATCGTGTGGGACCTCAACAAGCTGTCCTTCGTCACGCAGCTCAGGGGCCACCGGGCCCCCGTCTCCGCCCTGTGCATCAACGAGCTAACGGTGCGTCACCGTCCCCACAAGCCCGGCGTCCGCTCGCCATGTGACGTGGCTAATGTTGTGTCCACGCAGGGTGACATCGTGTCATGCGCCGGCACCCACATCCACGTGTGGAGCATCAACGGGAGCCCCATCGCCAGCGCCAACACCTTCACCGGACGCAGTCAGCAGATCTCCTGCTGCTGCGTCTCCGAGATGAACGAGTGGGACACGCAGAACGTCATCGTCACCGGGCACTCGGACGGCGTCGTCAGGGTAACCAACCCCCCCCCCCCACACCCAACTTCCACCGGTGTGGAATATCCACATATTCATGGCTGACCCCCTTGTTGCAGTTCTGGAGGATGGAGTTCCTCCAAGTCCCGGAGACCCCCGCCCCCGAACCCGTGGAGCCCGACGTTCCCGACTGCTGCGGCGACGAGAAGCTGGGTGAGTCCCGGCGAAAAAAAGGCCAAGAGCAGGACGCCGCAAACCGAAATCGGGTAAGGGAAGTCTCACCGGCTGCTCGCTCGTCCCACAGAGGGCGGCACCGGGGGCGGCGGCGGCACCGGGGGCGGTGCCAACGGAGACGACGACAGCAGCGAGTCGGACGGGGACGAAGGCAGTCTGAGTCAGGAACACAAGAGCCCCCGCAACCCGTCTAGTGGGGGGGGGAGTCAGCCCGGCAGCGCCGTGCACAGACCCCGAGGTACCAGCCGGGACCACAACACAGTACTCTGTTCAGTACTCTGTTCAGTACTCTGTTCAGTACTCTGTTCAGTACTCTGTTCACTACTCTGTTCACTACTCTGTTCTGTACTCTGTTCTGTACACTGTTTAGTACTCTGTTCAGTACTCTGTTCAGTACTCTGTTCAGTACTCTGTTCAGTACTCTGTTGAGTACGCTGTTGAGTACTCTATTGAGTACTCTGTTTAGTACTCTGTTGAGTACTCTGTTCAGTACTACTCTGTTCAGTACTCTGTTCAGTACTACTCTGTTCAGTACTCTGTTCAGTACTCTGTTCAGTACTTTGTTCAGTACTACTCTGTTCAGTACTCTGTTCACTACTCTGTTCACTACTCTGTTCTGTACTCTGTTCTGTACTCTGTTTAGTACTCTGTTTAGTACTCTGTTCAGTACTCTGTTCAGTACTCTGTTCAGTACTCTGTTCAGTACTCTGTTCAGTACTTTGTTGAGTACTCTGTTCAGTACTACTCTGTTCAGTACTACTCTGTTCAGTACTCTGTTCAGTACTTTGTTGAGTACTCTGTTCAGTACTTCTCTGTTCAGTACTCTGTTCAGTTCTACTCTGTTCAGTACTACTCTGTTCAGTAGTACTCTGTTCAGTACTCTGTTCAGTACTACTCTGTTCAGTAGTACTCTGTTCAGTAGTACTCTGTTAAGTACTCTGTTCAGTAGTACTCTGTTCAGTACTCTGTTCAGTACTACTCTGTTCAGTAGTACTCTGTTCAGTAGTACTCTGTTAAGTACTCTGTTAAGTAGTACTCTGTTAAGTAGTACTCTGTTCAGTACTACTCTGTTCAGTAGTACTCTGTTCAATAGTACTCTCTTCAGTACTACTCTGTTCAGTAGTACTCTGTTCAGTACTACTCTGTTCAGTACTACTCTTTTCAGTACTACTCTGTTCAGCAGTACTCTGTTCAGTACTACTCTGTTCAGTACTCTGTCCAGTACTCTGTCCAGTACTCTGTCCAGTACTCTGTCCAGTACTCTGTTCAGTAGTACTCTGTTCAGTACTACTCTGTTCAGCAGTACTCTGTTCAGTACTACTCTGTTCAGTACTCTGTCCAGTACTCTGTCCAGTACTCTGTCCAGTACTCTGTCCAGTACTCTGTTCAGTACTACTCTTTTCAGTACTACTCTGTTCAGCAGTACTCTGTTAAGTACTCTGTTCACTAGTACTCTGTTCACTAGTACTCTGTTCACTAGTACTCTGTTCACTAGTACTCTGTCCAGTACTCTGTCCAGTACTCTGTCCAGTACTTTGTCCAGTACTTTGTTCAGTACTCTGTCGTATTTGTATTTTTTTTGCAGGCCCGTCGGCGCGCGCGGGGGCGTCGTGGTCGATGGACAGCGGCTCGGATGATTCCCACCGCTGGTCCGATAGCCTCAGCATCGACGAGAAGGACGGCTTCGTCTTCGTCAACTACTCGGAGGGACAACAACACGGCAAGGGCCCGGCGCACCCCCACCAGGCGCCCCACCAGGCGCCCCCCAACGCCGTCACCCACCTCCTTCACCCCCCCGCCGCGGAGGCGCGCACGTACAACCAGCTGAGGGCAGGTGAGCATCTGAGGGTGCGCCCCCCAAAAACGGGGAGCGTGCTAACCGTTAGCGTGTCCCGGCAGGCTACCGGTGGGAACGCCAGCTGGTGTTCCGCAGCAAGCTGACCATGCACACCGCCTTCGACCGCAAAGACAACGCGCAGCCCGCCGACATCACCTCGCTCGCCATCTCCAAGTGAGCGCCGCAAAAACATCGGATTTTGTTTTTTTTCCCGCGCCGTTCCCATTCCTACTCCCGGTCTTCTCCCCAGGGACCACAGCAAGATCCTGGTGGGCGACGGACGGGGGCGTGTCTTCAGCTGGTCGGTCAGCGACCAACCGGGTCGCTCGGCCGCCGACCACTGGGTGAAGGACGAGGTGGTGGACAGCTGCTCCGGGTGCGCCGTGCGCTTCTCCCTCACCGAGCGACGCCACCACTGCCGGAACTGCGGGCAGCTCTTCTGCCAGAAGTAAGATCATCCGTTTTTTTTGGGGGGGGGGGGCGGGGCGGGTCCAGGCCCCCGAGGTGACTCTGCGTCTTTGTGCCTGGCAGGTGCAGCCGCTTCCAGTCGGAGATCCGGAGGCTCAAGATCTCGTCCCCGGTGCGCGTTTGTCAGAACTGCTACTACAACCTGCAACACGAGCGTGGCAACGGGGGGGGCGGCGAGGACAAGAACTGACGAGCCCCCCCCAGCCCCAGCCCCACCCCCACCCCCAACAAACTTGTGGATATTGTACATAGCAGGAGAGACCTTTTTAACTGAAGCAAGAGAGCGTCATAACAACCACACACCACAGGAGGGCGCCATTGCGGCAATGAATGTCACTACTTCATATGTCACTACTCCTTATGCAAAACCTGCCTTTTTTTTTTTTTTTTTGCCAAATCAGCAAAATTATTTTGTTCTTGAAAACCTAAGTTGCTGCTTCCTGAAGACTGGACAAGAAATCCTTTCAGGTTTTTTTTTTTTTTTTTTTTTATAGATATATATTAAAAAAAATAATCATATCTCTATCTTTATCTTTATCTGCAGATGTTTAACAAAGTGCACGTCACGTATCGTCCGTTGTAGCCGCGCCGTTTAGTTACTGTACAGACTTTTCTACCAAAAGGGACTCTTGTGTATTGTCGTTTTTCTTTTTAATATATCGTTTTGTTAACTCCGCCCGAGCGCAGCCACGCCTCCCCATTTCCCAAGCTTCTTTTGTGCCAAAAATTTGACTGAAAACGCTTAAAATAAAATAAAATAAAATAAAATAAAATAAAATAAAATAAAACCGTGCCACGTGTTATTATTGTGGTCGTCACCACTAGACGGAGCTTCAGGAGCTTCTCACCGTAATTTCACTTTTTTTTTAAATTTTTTTGGCACAAATGGAAGCAGCTTGACGAGGCGACCCGCGTTTCCTCCACATACTCGTTCCGAGTAACGGCGCCGTACTGTAAGTTAGCGTGCAATCAGGCCGCAATCAGGCCGTCGTGTTTTTGTTTTTATATGAAATACATTTTAACACAGCATTTGACGGCAGAGACAGGAAGTGTACAAAGTATTTATGCAATTTTTTTTTTTTTTTTTTTTGAAGAGGAATACCATGCATGTGGATGGCATTACTTCCTGTCCTCTTCTTCTTTGCTGCTTTTGGGGAAATAAGACTTCCTTTATGTCCCTCAACACTCGGAATTATTATTTTTGGGGGTTGGAATTCTTTCCAGAACAAACACGGACAATACGGACAGATGGAGAGACGAGCAAGGAAGAACAAAGTAAAAGGATATTTGCTACGAGGTTAGCGGGACAATACTACAGTATCCGGTGTGCAATCTGTGATAGATGAATGTTTCTTCTTGTATATTTGTGTTCACATGCAACAGGAGGAGAAAAAAAAAAAAAAAACGATGTTGTAACACCTCCACCCGCCCCCCGCCCCCCCACCCATCACGGAAACAAGATGATACCGTAATGCAATAGGTCTGGTACTTTTCCATTTAATTTCAATAAATACTTGCTGTTTACCACCAAGTCTGACTTTCAGGCCTACATTTGCATTGACATGGTAAACTTACCGCCACCTTGTGGACTTCATGAGAAGTACATGAATGGATTTACACTGAGGATAAATATGGACATTCATTCACCCAATTTATTCAAACTCAGGAAAAAAAACATTAAAAAAACACAGAATCACCCAATTTATTTAAAACTAAATGTAAAAATTATTTTAAAAATACTAAAAAAAAAAAGAAAAGCAATAAAAAATTTAAAAAAAACAATACTATAAAAAATGAAAACAAAAATAAAAAATATTGAGGATAAATACTGGATTAAAAGTTGTGACTGAAGCACTTTATTGATATAAAAAATGTAATATATATATATATATATATATATATATATACACAAAAAATAGAAACGCAATAAAAACAATGCTACAAAAAATAAAAACAGGAAAAATAAAAAACATTGAGGATAAATACTGGATTAAAAGTTGTGACCGAAGCACTTTATTGATATAAAAAATATTTTAAAAATTATATATATGTATATGTATGTACAAAAATAGAAAAGCAGTAAAAACAATTATATAAAAAATGAAAACAGGAAAAATAAAAAAAACATTGAGGATAAATACTGGATTAAAAGTTGTGACTGAAGCACATCATTGATATAAAAAAAAAAAATATATATATATATATATATATATATATATATATATAATTTAAAAAATAATAATCCCCAAAAGTAAATAAATAAATCATAATTAAGTGGAGACAATAAGGATGATACATGACAGAAATACTGCAGTAAATATTTGAATTGTCCACAGAAAACAATATTTTTAAACCCCCCAAAAACATACAACAACAAAAGAATGACTGAAATACAGTTTCTCTTTTTTATTTGTTTATTCCCCAAAATAACATAAACATCCATATTTATTTTTGCTTATTTATTATTGCTGCCTTAGTAGTGACAGTGATGTCCTCCAAGGATGAAGATGTCTGCTGTCCATCATAGGTGAGAATGTGAAATCAATGCTTGTTTGTGTCCTGTCATAATTATTATTTTTTTTAAGAAAAGGTTGTGTTGCTACGTGACGTCATAGCGTCCTCGAGCGTTGTGAACCGTGCGAGTCCAACCAACAACAATCTGCAGTGACGCCATGGTTAAACTGCAGTAAACACTTGTCAAGTCGTTGACGTTGAGCCGGACCGGAAGTGGAATTATTTCATTCATAAAATGAGCCAAACATTCCATTTGAGTTCATTCAAGTATAAAAGTTTAGTATGTGTCGGTGGCGTTAGTAAACTGCAGTGTAATGGTTTATTTTGAAAGTCCCCACCGGAAGTGTTTTTCCACGACGACAGCCGCCTTGACGGACGTCTGTCTCGGGACTGCGGTGATAAACAAAAACACGCAGCGAGGACGTCACATTCTCCGGCTTGACTTTCAGCCGCGCCTCCCGCTCCCCTTCCTGTCTGCCCGGCCTGCGTTTTTGACATCGGAAGCGGGACGTCACCTGAAACCGTATCGGTTTAAAGAAGCGTCCTTCGGCTTCCCCCAGCACTTGAAGGTCCCTGCCCGCGGGGCGGCGACAGCAGCAGCAGCGGCAGCGGCATGACCGAGCTCCGGCGGCGAGGCGGCGGCGGAGAGGACCCGGACGGCACCGACAACATCAGCGACAAAGTAAGGCGTCCGCTTCTCCGTCGGAGCTGTCCTTCCCGCCGGACGGGTCTGTCTGGTTGTCGGAGGCTAATTAGCCCTGCTAGCTAGTTAGCTAGCAAGCAGCCAGGCTAGCTAGTTAGTAAGCTAGTTAGTTAGCGGGCTAATCCCTGTCCCTCAACAGCAGCGGATTTAAAAATAAACCTGTCCTAATGGAGGGGGGGCACTATGTCCAACATGACGACGTTGCCTTTAAGAACTTATCATAACTATCATAAGTTCGAGCACATTTTTGACCTCCGTGAAGAAATACTAGAGTAGTAACGCAGCACCCTGTCAATCAAACGCGCTATTAGCTTACTAAAAGGCTTTAAAGTACGGTGGCTCGCGAGGACCATGATACACAATTTATTTATTCTTATTTTTTAATAATTTATTACCATGACACACATTTAAAAAATATATATGTTATTACCACAACACACATTTTTTAAAAAATATTTTATTACCATGACACAAATTTAAAAATATTTTATTAACATGACACACAGTTAAAAAAATACATATTTTATTACCATGACACACATTTTTTAAAAAATATTTTATTACCATGACACACATTTTTTAAAAATATTTTATTACCATGACACACATTAAAAAATATATTTTATTAACATGACACACAGTTAAAAAATACATATTTTATTACCATGACACACAGTTTTAAAAAAATATTTTATTACCATGACACACATTAAAAAATATATTTTATTACCATGACACACAGTTAAAAATACATATTTTATTACCATGACATATATATTTAAAAAAATATTCTATTACCATGACACACATTTTTTTTAAATATTTTATTACCATGACACACATTTTTTTAAAAATATTTTATTACCATGACACATTTAAAAAAAATATATATTTTATTACCATGACACAGTTAAAAAATACATATTTTATTACCATGACACACATTTTTAAAAAATATATTTTATTACCATGACACACATTTTTTAAAAAATATTTTATTACCATGACACACATTAAAAAATATATTTTATTAACATGACACACAGTTAAAAAATACATATTTTATTACCATGACATACATTTAAAAAAATATATTTTATTACCATGACAGACATTTTTAAAAAATATTTTATTACCATGACACACATTAAAAAATATATTTTATTAACATGACACACAGTTAAAAAATACATATTTTATTACCATGACATATATATTTAAAAAAATATTTTATTACCATGACACACATTTTTTTAAAATATTTTATTACCATGACACACATTTAAAAAATATATATTTTATTACCATAACACACATTTAAAAAATATATATTTTATTACCATAACACATTTAAAAAATATATATTTTATTACCATAACACATTTAAAAAATATATTTTATTACCATGACACATTTAAAAAAATATTTTATTACCATGATACACATTTAAAATATATATATTTTATTACCATGACACACATTTAAAAAAATATTTTACCATAACACACATTTAAAAAATATATATTTGATTACCATAACACACATTTAAAAAATATATATTTTATTACCATGACACACATTTTTTTAAAAAATATTTTACTACCATGACAGATGCAAATGCTGATTTAATGCGCTGCAACGTCAACAAAGTAACAAAAACACACAAACCCGGGAAACAGCGTTAGCAAAAGGCTGCGAAAGACGTAGCATTCCTTCTCCGTCCTCATCCGACCGGTTCAAAGGTCAACCACACCACACCCTCTCTTCAGGTGTGCGCGGTGGAGAAGGGGGAGGTTGTGGGTCAAAAGGCGGCATTCATCACGATATCATATCAGTGCAAAGGGTGCCGTCATCCGTGCGCAGATGACCTCCTCCAAGGCCCGCCGCAATTTTGGTGACCATATTCGGCGTTTTTTTCTGCGCAAGATCGCCCCCCCCCCCCCCCACTCCCTCCTCGTGGCGGCGTTCAAGCGAGAGAGAGAGAGAGAGAGGCCGCCACCTGCAGCGGCTCATTAGTCAAATGTGAGTGACAGGACTCGTTCCTCCGCTTGGCCTTTTTCAGCCATGCTTAGCACGAAAGGTAAAGGTGGCTCAAGTAGACAATAGCGCTCATCCGGTAACCGTGGTAACGACAACCACGCCGGAATGCTTTGATTTTTGGAATGTGACTCGGGGTAGGAAGTGGAAGTTGATCAACGTAAACACGGTGGCTTGACAGGAAGGCGATGACAGGCTGGGCCTGCAAGGCGACACGGAGGGCGAATGCGACGTGGACACCAAGGCGGACACTCCCGATGTTCCGGCATCCACCGCGGACACGGACAACACTCCACAG
The DNA here is from genome assembly GCF_030265055.1 of Doryrhamphus excisus. Classification (NCBI taxonomy): domain Eukaryota; kingdom Metazoa; phylum Chordata; class Actinopteri; order Syngnathiformes; family Syngnathidae; genus Doryrhamphus; species Doryrhamphus excisus. The sequence goes on along the minus strand of NC_080469.1, from coordinate 25,442,312 downwards.
TGTCTGAACAAGGCCCTGGAAGGCCTGCCCCCCAGGTATGACGTGTCCGTTCTGTCCCTGATATTTCCATATCTCCATTATGGGAAGACAAATGTAAAGGGGCGGGACATTGGCTAAGGAAGAACACATGACATATTTCCTGTTAGTCACTGGGGCGGGGGTGGCCAACGTTTTGGGCTGGAGGGCCACGTGCTATTTATAATCCACAGATGTGACAGGACACCGACGAGTGCAACAAATCCACCGTAAACGTTTTGCTAGCATCCTTTAGAATAACATTCAACATTGTAACATGAAAAGTTGCAACACGACATGGAACCATCCATTTTAACATTCAAGGTCAGGACACAAAACGTTACAACATGAAATGCTGCAGCACAAAACGTAACCGTGGAATGTCGCAACAGGAAGTGCAGCAACACGAAATGTCATAACCAGGAAACGTAACACAAAACGTCAACAATAACATGAAACCTTGTAACATGAAACGTAACACCGAACATCGCAACATGAAACATTGTAACATGAAATGTAACACAGAACATCGCAACACGAAACGTCGTAACAAGAAATGTAATACTGACCATCGCAACATGAAATGTTGTAACATGAAAGGTAGTAACATCAAATGTAACACCAAACATCGCAACGTGAAATGTCGTAACATGACAAAACGTAACCGTGGAATGTCGCAACAGGAAGTGTAACATCAAATGCAGCAACACGAAATGTCATAACCAGGAAACGTAACACAACAATAACATGAAACCTTGTAACATGAAACGTAACACCGGACATCGCAACATGAAATGTTGTAACATGAAACGTAGTAACATCAAATGTTGTAACATCAAATGTAACACAGAACATCACAACATGAAACATTGTAACATGAAATGTTGTAACATGAAACCTTGTAACAAGAAATGTAACACCGAACATCGCAACGTGAAATACTGTAACATGAAATGTAACACAGAACATCGCAACATGAAATGTTGTAACATGAAACTTAGTAACATCAAATGTTGTAACATGAAATGTAACACAGAACATCGCAACACGAAACATCGTAACAAGAAATGTAATACCGAACATCGCAACATCAAATGTTGTAACATGAAATGTAACACAGAACATCGCAACATCAAATGTTGTAACATGAAAGTTAGTAACATCAAATGTTGTAACATGAAATGTAACACAGAACATCGCAACATGTAATGTTGTAACATGAAACTTAGTAACATCAAATGTTGTAACATGAAATGTAACATAGAACATCGCAACACGAAACGTCGTAACAAGAAATGTAATACCGAACATCGCAACATCAAATGTTGTAACATGAAATGTAACACAGAACATCGCAACATGAAATGTTGTAACATGAAACTTAGTAACATGAAATGTTGCAACATGAAATGTAACACAGAACATCGCAACAAGAAATGTTGTAACATGAAATGTAACACAGAACATTGCAACATGAAATGTTGTAACATGAAACTTAGTAACATCAAATGTTGTAACATGAAATGTAACACAGAACATCGCAACACGAAACGTCGTAACAAGAAATGTAATACCGAACTTCGTAACATGAAAAGTAGTAACATCAAATGTAACACCAAACATCGCAACGTGAAATGTTGTAACATGAAATGTAACACCGAACATCGCGCCACGAAATGTTGTAACATGAAACTTTGTAACCCCAAATGTTGTAACATGAAATGTGACACCAAACGTCGCAACATGAAACGATGTAACCGTAAAATGCCACAACAAGAAATGTAACCATGAAGCGTCATTAAACGCAACATAATACGTGGCAACCATGAAGTGATGTAAGATTGAACATTTGTAACATTGTAACGTGCTAACATTGCAACACAAAAATGTGTAACATGCAACACGAAACATGGTGAAGTGAACCTTTGCAAGAAGAAAGGTGGTAACCTTGAAACATCATAAAATGAATTTCAACAGGAAATGCTTCAGCACGAAACATGGCAACACGAAACATTGTAACAAAACGTCAACATATGGAGCGTCGTAACATGAAACATTGCAACATTGCATGTTGTATCCATGAAAGGTGGCAACAACAAAAGTAACCATAACGGTATATGTCAGCTCGCCGCGTGGGCTTCACTGCTGGGGTGTCGCAAGGAAGGAAAATGGGACTTAGCGCAGCTCGCATTCGCGCGTCCTTTTGTTTCACTTCCTGTGGGCCGGCGTTTGTGTTGCGCAACACGCCAGCACGGGGGGGCCGCGTGACCGCACACATGACCTGGAGGCTCGCTTTCATGTTCGCCTTACCAAATGAACGAACGAACGAACGAATGAACGACTCTGCTTGTTGTTGTCTCCCGACAGATGGAAGAACTACTGGATACGAGGAGTTCTGTCCATCGCCATGATTTCTGGCTTTTTCCTCATCATCTACATGGGACCCATCGCTCTCATTTTGATAGTAGGCGCCGTCATCACCGCCGCCGCCATCATAACGTACAATACTGGCAATATTACTCTAATTCATATCAAATATAACATTTGGCCACATTAGAAGTTAACAGATGTTTTGACGACATAATTAGGCACTTAAAATAACTTGCCTAGCTCTGCATGCGCTTTAAAAAAGTCAGACGTATTGTGGTAGATTATAACTAATAATAATTATTCATTTATCATGATTATTATAAGTTAAAGGACAAACAAATGTGAATAGTAAATTTTTGTAGAAATAATTATTTATCATGATGAATTATATTAATAGTAAATTATTATTCATTATTTTTAAGTAAAAACATTAAAAATGAAAATAATATAAATAATTAGTAATTTAAAAAAATTACAAAAAAAATTACCAATGAAAATAATACTTTTTAATTTAATTTTATTTTTTTTAAGTAAAAACATTAAAAATGAAAATAATATAAATAATTAGTAATTTAAAAAAATAAAAAAAAAGAATTACCAATGAAAATAATACTTTTTTATTTTATTTTTAAAATTTATGTATAAATTTGTAGTATTTGTGGTATTAATTGTAATTATTGTTAATTAATTCATAAATAATTATTAGTTAATTTATCTTTCATTATAAATTTTGTAGTAATTGTAATTAAATGATGTAGTTAAATGATCAATGCTTACTTCATGAATATTAAGAAATTATTAAATAGAAAATAAAAAAATTACTTAATTTGTAAATAATTGCTAAATAATTTCTAATCAATTATAATAACTGTTATATATTATTAATTATTATTGAACAATAATAAATAATCATTGTCGTGTAATTATTAAAATGTCAACTAGTAAAAAAAATAAATTAAATTAAAATAAACAAAATGTCAACCAGTGAATAGTATAATAAGCATTTCTGCTTTCTCATGCACTCCAGATGATTGTCAAGGAGAGAGAACAGCTGTCCCTGTCTGTTGTAGGTGATGACGGTCCAAATCAAGTGTTTCCAGGAAATCATCACCATCGGTTACAAGGTTTATCGATCCTATGACCTGCCCTGGTTCCGGACGCTCAGCTGGTGAGGAGACCCCCCCACCCCCACCCCTCCTCTTGCCCCCGCCCCCAGTATACTAGATAGTAGTAGTACGTGCAGGGTGCAAAGATCACCGCCATGTTGGAAGTAAAAGACGGTGAGCGTGCGTACTTTGCAGGTACTTCCTGGTCTGCGTCAACTACTTCTTCTACGGCGAGACGCTCGCCGACTACTTTGGCGCCCTGGTGCAGAGGGAGGAGCCTCTGCAGTTCCTGTCGCGCTACCACCGCTTCATCTCATTCGCTCTTTACCTGGCAGGTTGGTCCCGCCCACTTCCTCCTCCACTCCTCCCCCTTCAGACAAGCATGCATTTGCACTCTGATCGTCCACGGTTTACTTTAGCGCGGGGTAACTTCGCTTTTTTTTTTTTTTTTTTTTTTTTATGAACTCGTAAACGGATCATGTCGGCGATGTGGCGTTTGGGGTTTGGATCCTGACCGCATGTTGTCTCTTTTTCAGGTTTCTGCATGTTTGTGCTGAGTTTAGTGAAGAAACATTACCGCCTGCAGTTTTATATGGTGTGTATCAACCAGCGCTAACTCCGCCCACTCTCATATTACCCCCCCTCCCCCCTTGGCCCCACCCACCTGCCCGCTCTTGCATTCCTGTGTAACGTCGCAATGTGGTCATTTCCCCCCCCCGCCTCCAGGGGGGCGTGTCAGATTGAGTGACGGCTGCTGAGTGACGTTTGAATGTGATGATTTTTCCCATGGGCGGCACGGCGGTCTAGTGGTTAGCGCACAGACCTCACAGCTAGGAGACCAGGGTTCAATTCCCACCCTCGGCCATCTCTGTGTGGAGTTCGCATGTTCTCCCCGTGCATGCGTGGGTTTTCTCCGGGTACTCCGGTTTCCTCCCACATTCCAAAAACATGCTAGGTTAATTGGCGACTCCAAATTGTCCATAGGTATGAATGTGAGTGTGAATGGTTGTTTGTCTATATGTGCCCTGTGATTGGCTGGCCACCAGTCCAGGGTGTACCCCGCCTCTCGCCCGAAGACAGCTGGGATAGGCTCCAGCACCCCCGCGACCCTCGTGAGGACAAAGCGGTAGAAAATGAATGAATGAATGAATGATTTTTCCCATTTCCTGTCCCGTGACGCTCCATCGCTCATGTGAAATATTTTGACTAAATGTTTGGTTTTCTTGTGCGCGTGTCGCCACGTCCCCGGTGTTGTGACACTGTGTGTGTTTGTGTGTTTGTGTGTTTTCTGCCATTCCAGTTTGCTTGGACCCATGTGACGCTGTTGATTGTGGTAACTCAGTCGCACCTTGTCATTCAGAACCTGTTTGAAGGGATGATCTGGTAAGACGCTGTGTATGATAACGCCGCCCCGACATGGCGGACGCCGTGCCTTGTTTTCCCGCCACCCCACGGCGTGCGTTTTCTCTTTCAGGTTCATCGTGCCCATCTCCATCGTCATCTGCAACGACATCGGCGCCTATCTGTTTGGCTTCTTCTTCGGACGGACGCCACTCATCAAGGTGACGGCGGCACACGCTCCCACACTAGAATGGCGGCGGCAACGCGGCTATTTAACTGTAGACAAAAGTGTCTAATGATGGCGTTGATGAAAATGAAGCACAGAAATATGCTGCATTCACGTAAAAGTGACAGGACGCACCTATTTATTTTATTAAAAAATAGGCAGTTTGAAAATATACATATTTTATTATTATTTATTATTTATTATTATAGTTATTTGTATTTGTATTAATTCTTAAAAATATTTTTTTCTTTATTTTATGATATTTTATTCATATATTTTTGTTGCAAAATTGTAAAATGAATATTTTTATTTTATAAAAACAATCTATTTTATTTCATTCTATTTTCTATTTATATTTTCTAGTTATAAAATGTTATTTATTTTATGATAGATTTTATTTGTATTCATAGACTTTTATTTGTTATTGATTATTTATTTATTATTTATTTAGTATTTATTTAGTATTTATTAGTATTTATTATAAGTTGTTTGTATTTGTATTAATTCTTAAAAATATTCTTTTTCTTTATTTTATGATATTTTATTCATATATTTTTTGTTGCAAAATTGTAAAATTAATATTTTTAGTTTATAAAAAAGATCTATTTTATTTCAATTTTGTATTTCTATTTTCTATTTATATTTTGTAGTTATAAAATGTTATTATTTATTTTATGATAGATTTTATTTGTATTCATAGACTTTTATTTATTATTGATTATTTATTTATTATTTATTTATTATTTATTTATTTCGTATTTATTTGTATTTATTATAAGTTGTTTGTATTTGTATTAATTCTTAAAAATATATTTTTTCTTTATTTTATGATAATTTATTCATATATTTATTGTTGCAAAATTGTAAAAATGAATATTTTTATTTTATAAAAAAGATCTATTTTATTTCAATTTTTTATTTCTATTTTCTATTTATATTTTCTAGTTATAAAATGTTATTATTTATTTTATGATAGATTTTATTTGTATTCATAGACTTTTATTTAGAAGATAATTATTTAAAATATTACCTTTCTATTTATTTAATTTTAAAGTACGTGTATATGATTTTTTAAATTCATATTTTTTTGTTGAAAAATATGCCATTTTTAAAACTAGTTTTCATGATTATATTGACTACGTATTCTTTTTTTAAAATTTCATATCCATATTTCTTTCTTCAGTCTAGTCCAAAAAACAAGACGTTATTAATGTTTGGGGGGGGGGTCACTAGTAGACATTTCACAGGCGTTTATGGTTCTTCTGGGGAAAAAATATGTGTGAAAGTTCAAGGAGGGTCGAAAAACATCACAAGACGCCTTCAGAAAAATTGAATGGAGTGAGAGGTCGTCTCGTGAATAGCGACTGAAAGATTTAGTAAAAGGCCACCTTTGTGTCTTCTTCCTGGCAGCTGTCCCCGAAGAAGACGTGGGAGGGCTTCATTGGAGGCTACTTCTCCACCGTGATCTTTGGCTTCATTGTGAGTAGACCACATTGACCCCGCCCCGCCCCGCCCCGAGCTCAAGACCGTCCTGAGACAAGCGGGGTCAACGGCGTTAACGTCTCCTGGTGTCTTTGCGGTCAGCTGGCGTACCTGCTGTCTCAGTTCCAGTACTTTGTGTGCCCGGTGGGCTTCAGCAGCGACACCAACAGCTTTGTGGTGGAATGTGAACCCTCCGAGCTGTTTGTCCTGCAGGAGTATACGCTGCCCGCCATCCTCGGGAACATGCTACCATGGGTACCGCTTTCCTTTCCAGTTTTTTTGAATCCTGTCATTGCTAATGCTACATCTCACGCAGGCACACTTGTCTTGTTCTTCTGCCGTCTCCTCCAGAGGACGGTGACCTTGTACCCTTTCCAGATCCACAGCATCTTCCTGTCGTCCTTCGCCTCGCTCATCGGGCCTTTCGGCGGCTTCTTCGCCAGCGGCTTCAAACGCGCCTTCAAGATCAAGGTGAACCGTCCCCTCGTGTCATACGCTGATGTCGTGATATCACGTATACTGTACGCTGGGGGGGTGTAAAGACTGGCAGAGCAATGTAATGTTGGTCGGCGTGGCAACACGTGGCCGATTGAATATCAGTAAACGTAGCTAAAATAATACGAGCAAACATCGCTAGAACAATATCAGCAAATGTAGCAAGAACAATATCAGCAAACATAGAACAATATCAGCAAATGTAGCAAGAACAATATCAGCAAACATAGAACAATATCAGCAAATGTAGCAAGAACAATATCAGCAAACATAGAACAATATCAGCAAATGTAGCAAGAACAATATCAGCAAACATAGAACAATATCAGCAAATGTAGCAAGAACAATATCAGCAAACATAGAACAATATCAGCAAACATAGAACAATATCAGCAAATGTAGCAAGAACAATATCAGCAAACATAGAACAATATCAGCAAACATAGAACAATATCAGCAAACATAGAACAATATCAGCAAACTCAGCTAGAACAATATCAGCAAACTCAGCTAGAACAATATCAGCAAACTCAGCTAGAACAATATCAGCAAACGTAGCTGGAACAATATCAGCAAACATAGAACAATATCAGCAAATGTAGCTAGAACAATATCAGCAAACGTTAACTAGAACAATATCAGCAAACGTTAACTAGAACAATATCAGCAAACTTAGCTAGAACAATATCAGCAAACGTTATCTAGAACAATATCAGCAAACGTAGCTAGAACAATATCAGCAAACGTTAACTAGAACAATATCAGCAAACGTTAACTAGAACAATATCAGCAAATTTAACTAGAACAATATCAGCAAACTTAGCTAGAACAATATCAGCAAACGTTAACTAGAACAATATCAGCAAACATGGAACAATATCAGCAAACGTTAACTAGAACAATATCAGCAAATGTAGCTAGAACAATATCAGCAAACGTTAACTAGAACAATATCAGCAAATGTAGCTAGAACAATATCAGCAAACGTTACCAAAAGAGTATCAGCAAACATTACCTAGAACAATATCAGAAAACATAGCTATAACAGTATCAGCAAACATAGAACAATATCAGAAAACAATATCAGTTACCATAAGAGTATTAGCAAACGTTACCTCGAACATCAGCAAACGTAGCTAGAACAATATCAGCAAACGTTACCAAAAGAGTATCAGCAAACATAGTTAGAACAATATCAGCAAACATAGTTAGAACAATATCAGCAAACGTTACCTAGAACAGTATCAGCAAACATGAATTAAAACAATATCAGCAAACGTAGCTAGAACAATATCAGCAAACATTACCTAGAACAGTATCAGCAAATGTTACCAAAAGAGTATCAGCAAACATTACCTAGAACAATATAGTGTACAATATCAATATCTAACAATATCAGCAAACATTACCTAGAACAATATCAGCAAACGTAGCTAGAACCATATCAGCAAACATAGAACAATATCAGCAAACACAGCTAGAACAATATCGGCAAACGCAGCTAGAACAATATCAGCAAACACAGCTAGAACAATATCAGCAAACATAGTTAGAACAATATCAGTAAACCTAGAACAATATCAGCAAACCTAGAACAATATCAGCAAACTCAGCTAGAACAATATCAGCAAACGTTACCTACAACAATATCAGCAAACGTTACCAAAAGAGTATCAGCAAACATAGCTAGAACAATATCAGCAAACATAGCTAGAACAATATCAGCAAACGTTAACTAGAACAATATCAGCAAACGTCAACTAGAACAATATCAGCAGACGTAGATGGAACAATATCAGCAAACGTTACCAAAAGAGTATCAGCAAACATAGCTAGAACAATATCAGAAAACATAGCTAGAACAGTATCAGCAAACGTTAACTAGAACAATATCAGCAAACGTTAACTAGAACAATATCAGCAAACGTTAGCTAGAACAATATCAGCAAACGTTGCCAAAAGAGTAGTAACAAAAGTAGATAGAATATGAGTAAACTAGCCAAGAGTATCAGCAAATGTAACCAGAAGAGTATCAGTTAAAACCCCATGAAAAAGGAATAAAAGGCCATTCCCATGGGGGGGGGGCGTGGAAGGGCGTCTAAGTGCACGGCGGCGAGCGTGATGGTTTTGAATCTGCCGCCCGTCTTGCAGGACTTTGCCAGCACCATCCCGGGCCACGGGGGCATCATGGACCGCTTCGACTGTCAGTACCTGATGGCCACCTTCACGCACGTCTACATCGGCAGCTTCATCAGGTCGGCGCCGCCTTGCTTGCGACCCCGATTGGCCGCCTTCCGCAGCGCTGACGTGATGTCGTCTCTCCCTTCGCAGGGGTCCCAACCCGAGCAAAGTGATGCAGCAGCTGCTGATGCTGCAGCCCCAGCAGCAGCTGAGCATCTTCAACACGCTGACGTCACACCTGAGGGAGCGCGGCCTGCTGCCCCCCCCGGCCTGAGTGTGTGTGCAGGGGGGGGGGGTGAGTGTGTGATTACGAAAATACGTACACACACACACACACACACAGACGAGCTCCATCCTTCATGCAACTTTAAACATACGCTAACCGCTAAAGGAAAAGCACCAGTGTTTCCCACAGGACTGCAATCTATCTGTGGCTGGGGGAGGAGTTTGGCCACTTGCCAACAGCGACTCATTTTAAACCAATCAAACAAATACATGAAGGCATGGGAAACATGGCTGCATGATACCAAAAAAAAAAAAAAAAAACACTACAAGAAGGAGAAATTTGTTCCACTTGGAGCGGCACCCAAAGGCGGACCCCCCCCCCAACTTACCCACCCCCATGTGGACAAACCTTGCACTGATCTGCCGTGAACAAAGCGGACTCTTGAAGCTTCTTTCACCAGCACAGTGGGGAAAAAAAAAAGACGTCACGCTAACTAGCTAACTAGCTAACTAGCTAACTAGCTTCCTAGCGCCTTCATCCAGTCAAACCCAAATAGAAGCTCTATATTGTACATAATAATATATAGCTACAAATGATATATGCAAATATAGATATATATATATATATAGTAGTATATAATAGTAGCTAGCATGGACACATTTAGTGGATTGAATTAGTACCTTTTACGGGATTAGAAGGTTAGGTATACTATATTTCTGCGAGTATTTGCTCTGACGTGCGTGAGCGCAGTTAAATAAAGTTAATTCAACTTTAGATGCAATAAGTGAGCATGTTCTGCACAGGGTCAAAACCCCCAACAACAAAAAAAAACAAAAACAAAACAATGCTAGCAACTAGCGCAGACGTAGAGGAGGACGTCTAAGGTAATATTTTGAAACTAGGTTAGAATCCACTTGTAACGCCACTTTGCGCCACAAGAGGCGCTCGTTAGCATCGGCTATGCGGGGGCGTGCCGTAACGCCGCTTTGTCAGCGTTGTACTACTGAACCCCCCCCCCCCCCGCTAACGATGCTAGTTGCACTGTCGTCTTCCAACGCCACTTTAGACGCTTTTATGCATAAAGTTATTCTATTTGAAAGAATGTAGTTTGTGGGCGGGGCTTCGGGGGTGAGACTGTTTACCAAAGCGCCCCCCCCCCCCCCCCACCCCCCCAGTGGACAAAAACGAAACAAGCTAGGAATGGAAAGTTTTGCACCTCCTCCATTTGGACCTGCTTCTTTCTCGACTGGGATGGGCTGAGGGGCTTTTATTGTGAAAGGAAGGGCGCCAGTTGCCCTTCCTGTCAGGACTGTCAGACTTTTGGTTTTATTTCAAACCGCTTTTTATTTATCATTGTGTAAGACCATGTCCTTTTGAATTGAGCAGTGATGATGATGAATGTGGAGGGGCCCGCTGTCGACTGGACAGAGGCGAATAAAGTTTTTTTTGTCTGTAAAGTGTTTAGCGATGTTTATTTTCTACATCAAGAATAAATGTTCCAGACTTCCTATGAGTCACGAAAAAGACCCACATCGCTCGTCCGGGGACCCTGGAGGGGCTGGCTAACGTAGCGACACTGATCCCTCCTGCTACATCTTCTTCTTCTGGCAGAGCAGTGGTGCTAAGAAGCGGAGTTAAAAATAATAACCATCCATCCGTCTTCATCCAGCTATTCCTGGCGCATCCCCAAGGTGCTCCCAGACCAGTTGATTGACATAGTCTCTCCAACATGTCGGGGGCTTTCCTGAGGATTCCCACCGGTCGGACGTGCCCTGAACGCCTCAAGATAAATAAGACTACAGTCAAGCTTTCTTTGCCGTTCTTGTATGCGTGCGGTTATTGTAACGCACAGAGAATACAATTACTATCCATAAATGGGCGTTAAATATGCTAGCCAAAGTAGCTAGCATATTTAACGCCAAAGTAGCTAGCCAAAACACAACATCACTAACAGCTACATCACACCAAGTTTACAAACACATTCAAAACAACAATTCAGGGACATTTGAGATCGCTATTTCGCTTTCTTTGTACACAGATACTCACAAAGACGAATGTTTCCCAAGGCTCAAACGTTTTTTGAACAAACACAGCTTGTTTGTGTGCTTTTTCAAACTTCATTTCTAGCCTAGCTAGCTTGGGCTTCACCGAGACAAGAAAAAACGTCAAAGATTGTCTAATCGCGAGATGAGTACTCACTCTTCCTGTCACTGAAACGATTGTTTTTGGAAATTATGTCTCACTTGGATATTTTTAATGGTTGCTTTTTACCCGTTTTAGTCTACATGATAACATATTTATTTAACGACTATGAACCCGTTTACACATTTTAAATCAACTCAGAAATCTCAATGTTCTTCACCCAAAGACATGGCAAGGAGCGTTTGGTTTATTGCTAGCATGATAGCATGCTGTTAGCCTCTGGGGATAACTCATTGTTACAAAGAGCAGCGATGAAAACTTTACAATATCTACTCCAGCTTTCTGATGTGAATTCAGTATTTATTTTCCATTTTTGGACATTTTCCACTTAGCATTTGTATGCTCGGTGTTAACGTGTTAGCAAAGTTAAATGCGAGTATGCTAACATTCATTTGCAGTGTTTGTCACAATTATACTGTATATTGTGGGATTATTTGCTTGAAAAGAATATGTGAATAACCATCACTATCAACAACCAGCCTCAAATTATATTAATTTCTAATATTATAACAAGAAAATCAATATATACTCAAAATCGTGGCGCTTGCAGCTTTTTATTCCACACATTTAAGTGCGAGATAAAGGACTTTATGGTCCGTTAGTCAGCGATTATGAACATATTTCATAAAATCGACTATTAATCATCTTATACAAACAACAAAAGCAGTGAACATCAAATAAAATAAACATACACACATAGAACTTGGCATGAATGCGTTCCAGAAAGCAAAGGCGCTATCAGGTCAACTAGCCGGAACTACTTCCGGTTTCTTTATCCAGCCGGAACTACTTCCGGTTCCTTTATCGTGCCATAGACAGCAACATGGCTGCCGCCCAGCGACGCCAGGGGTAAACTACACTGTACAGTTGCTATATAAAGCCGTCATTTGGACGTGTTGGGCGAAATGCGGAGACTTTTCCTTTCATAACTCAACAAAACGACAAGAAGTGGAAAAAAAACAGACACAAGCCAGAAAAACAAGAAAGTACTACGACATGGCTAACAAGTAAGCGCGACATCTAGCGGTGGCTAGTGCAAACTACATCAGGTTGTGATGCAAACCACCTGATTTGTATATTTTTACGCTTAAAGTTAAAACAGGCAAATTTACGGGGAAATGACAAAATACGCGAAAATACTACGTTTAATTAAAGTGCATTATTTTGAGTCTCTTTAGCTCGCCGAATCAACAGTGACCCCTACCGGTGGACGTGTCATACAACGGGAAAAGTGCAACTTGATATTTATGGCGATGTTTTGTCAGTCAGTGATATCACTCATTTCTCTTCTAATTGGACGGGAGGACGAATAAAAACGTCAATCTTCCAACGTTCCGTCTGGGTAAAAAACAAGATAAAAAGGGCGAACTTTTTTTTTTTTAGCTAGCTAGCTAGCTCGTTTTGCTAGTGTCACGAACATGGCGTTTTAAAAACACTTGTCGGTTTTTGTTATAGAAGACTAAGCAGATTATATGAAATGTTATCTGTATCAACACTTTTCTTTCTGACATTACGCTTGTTTGTTTTTTTAGTGAAAAATGCACGCAATGTGACCGGAAGTGGCTGTCTTCAGTGCGGATGTGCTTTCATGTGGCAGGAAATGTACTGTTTATGGACGGAAATAACGTGGCAGTAGCGCCATCTCGAGTTGGAGAGCTGACATGACAGGTACCGGAACCCAAGCGTGTCGTGTTTGTTTTTTTCTCTTTACGACGGGAAGAATCTTTGGCGGCACACATCCGATTTTCCATCGCTTCCTGCTTTCACCGCGAGAGGTCTCACTTGGGTGTACCTACCCCGCCCTTCACCACCAGCTAGGTGACCAACGGGTTGAAAGGCACCCTCGCGTCGTCTTCCTCCATGTTCCCGGGCTCGCCCCCTCGGGGGCAAAAAAGTAGCCGCAGCAGCGCTAAAGCGACACGCACCAACAGACGCAAAAGCAGGAAGGCGAAAGGCACGATGATCTCCATCAGGTGAAAGATGGTGACGCTGAAGCGACTCAGGACGCATGTGAGGAAGAAGGTCCCGAGCGCCACGCAGGGGTAGAGCGCCAGCTTGGCCAGCATGAAGACGTGCTCCGGCCCGCCGTAGCGCACCCTGGGGTGCAGCGTCTCCCGCTCGTCGTGGAGCGCCACCACCCAGATGGCTAACTGGAAGACGCCGGCGAAGAAGACGATGACGCAGCTGGTCTGGACCGCCTCCAGCTCGTTGCGGGACTCGCGCGGGAACTCGTGCGTCAGCTGGTAGGCCAGCGGCAGGCCGCCCACGAAGGCCAGCGACAGCGTGTTCATCAAGCCCATCAGCCGCGTCGCCTTGGTGACGTGCAGGAAGAGCGAGTGGTGCACGAACCACAAGAGACCCACCGTGGCGAAGGAGCCGAAGTACGCCAGGTACTCGGGACCGTAGGCCTGCAGGGCGGCCACCAGGCTGCCCCCAAAGCGCTTCTGGACCGCGCTCGGGTCGGGGACGTTGTCTTCGCTGCGGGAACGAAACCAACGTTTGTTGTCATGACGATGTATTCGCTTTCTTTGCAGATATCTCCAAACAGGAAGCGACAAACCAAATGTCCAGGATGAGGAGCGTCGCCACGATGGCGTAGACGCCGTCGCTGAAGGCCTCCACGCGCTCCTTGCTGAGCGGCTCGCTGGGAAGGTACGTGTAGAACATCACAGAATCCGGAGTCTCCTCCAAAGGACCTGACGAGCATCATAACATGGTTTTACTTTTCGGAAACGGGCGCTAAAATCAAAACTGCGCTCACCGATGACTTTGCCACGACACCACTTCACGCACTGCGAGATGTACGGCAGGAAGATGACGACCGCCAGCAACGCGTACGACTGAAGACAAGTCACAAATCACGTTATTTTGCTCCGTCGCCATCTTGAAATTCTAAACACCATGGTGACTCTCGTGTGCGATGCTAATGCTAGCTAACGCTGTATGGGTTTAGTTTATATCCAACCAACCAGCTGGAAGAGGATGAAAGAGAAGATGCTAGCGAAGAGGCACATGAGAGGAACCCTCAGCAGGACTTTGAGGATGTGATGCTTGTAGAAGGCGCGGTTCTCCGACTCCCGGATGTGCCGGTTGAGGAGGAACGGGCGACTGAAGGCGTACGACACAATCGCCGACTGGGGGAAAAAGTCAAACGCGGTCAGACACGACGGGCGCCGGACGGCGGATGAAGACGCTCGTTCGTCCTCACCTGAATGACGCCCATCACCATGACGCAGCCGCAGAACAGGAGGATGCCCAGCACGTTGGAGGGAAAGGCGGCCATCAGCGAGAACTGCAAAGACAGGAAGTGAACTTGTCTGACGTGTCTCACGCGTCCGTCCGTCAAAGGTGAGACCGATACCGACGGTGTACGGCAGGAAGGTGATCAGCATCATGCACGCCTGAAACAACACCGGGACACCACGTCAGGAACAACACAAGCGTCAAAACCAGTCCTGGTCCACCTGCCCGCCGACTGCTTACCAGGTTCAACAACGCCACGCAGTCGTCGATCCGCACGATCACCTGGAATAACCTGGAACGTAAGCGGGATTCCAATAAGAACAAAGATGTTACACAGAAACAATCAACATTGATCAGGAAGAACCCAAGACCAAACTGGAACAGGAACAACACAAGAACATCATGGATCCATTCATCAAGAATAACAAGCACTGAAACAGGATCAATTAGGGGTCAAATGGGAACAGCCCAAAGACAAAACAGGAACAACAAAGCTTCATCTGGACTAACGGGAAGTCAACAATAAAAGGAAATGAACAGAATAGGAACAAATCAGGCAGGAACAACAACGGTCAAACTGGAACATTATCAGACAGGATAAGGAAGAAGTTGGGAAAAGAAAGTCCAACAGGAACAAGTAGATGCCAAATGGAACAAAAAAACAGGACCAGCCAACCCAACAATATTAGGAATCCAACAGGAATTACAAGAAGCAAAACGGGAACAATCAGGGGTCAAACTGGGAAAAACTGGAACAACACAAGAACATAATGGATCCATCCATCAAGAATAACAAGCAGCGAAACAGGATCAATTAGGGGTCAAATGGGAACAGCCCAAGGACAAACAGGAACAACAAAGCTTCATCTGGACTAACAGGAAGTCAACAATAAAAGGTAAACAAAGAATGCAAAGGGTCGAACAGGAATAATTGAAGTTTACAGGAACAACTACAAGTCAAAGCGGAATAGGAACAAATCAGGCAGGAACAACAACGGTCAAACTGGAACATTATCAGACAGGATAAGGAATAAGTTGGGAAAAGAAAGTCCAACAGGAATAGGTAGATGCCAAATGGAACAAAAAACAGGACCGGCCAACCCTACAATATTAGGAATCCAACAGGAATTACAAGAAGCTAAATGGGAACAATCAGGGGTCAAACTGGGAAAAACAGGAACAACAAAGGTCCATCAGGACTAACAGGAAGTCAACAATAAAAAAGTAAACAAAGAATACAAAGGGTGAAACAGGAATAATTGAAGTTTACAGGAACAACAACAAGTCAAAGCGGAATAGGAACAAATGAGGCAGGAACAACAATGGTCAAACTGGAACATTATCAGACAGGATAAGGAATAAGCTGGGAAAAGAAAGTCCAACAGGAACAGGTAGATGCCAAATGGAACAAGAAGACAGGACCACCCAAACCAACAACATTAGGAATACATCCATCAGGAATTACAAGAAGCTAAACAGGAACAATTGGGTCAAACTGGGAAAAACTGGAACAACAAAGGTCCATCAGGACTAACAAGAAGTCAAAAAGGAGCAAAACATGGACGAGTAAAAGGTAAAAGAAGAAGAAACAGGAATAATTGAAGGCTACAGGAACAACTGGCGGTCAAAGCGGAACAGGAGCAAATCAGGCAGGAACAACAAACATTCAACAGGAACGAGCAGATGGCGGACAACGAAACAGGAAGACACCCGAGGCCATCAGGAATCCAGGAACAATCGGGAGTCAACCTGGAACAACACAAGGGCAAACAGGACCAAGAAAGATGTAAAAAGAAGAACAAATGCAATCAGGATTAAAACTAGAGACCTAAGCGGAAGAGGAACAAATCAGGCAGGATGACCCAAGAAGAGGTCACTCTGGAACAGTCAGGGGTCAAACTGGAACAACCCAAAGGGCAAACAGGAACAAAACGAACCATGCAGGAACAACAATGGTTAATCAGGAATGAGAAAGGTTGAATAGGAACAACCTGTGAACAGACACGATCGATCACGGGTCAAATGGGAACAAATCCAAGATGGAGGAGCAACAAGGGTCCAGCAGGAATAAGAGCAAGTCAGAAGGAGGAAGAGGAACAAGAAAGGACTCAAACAGGAAGTGTGGTTGCCACGGCGACAGAGTTCACCTGATGTGAGCAGCCCAGGCCACCGTGACGATGAGGAAGGTCATCAGGTAGACCAAGATCTTCGTGGTCAGAAGAAGCTGGATGCTCTGCGTCAACTCCTGGAGGAGGAAGGAGAAAGCGTCACCGTGGCAACGTGACAACAAAACACTTGACTATGACGTCACAATTTACCTCGTCGTTTTCCATCTTGGTGTGAGCGACAGGAAGAATCTGCAAAACACATTCACTGTTAGCGTTCCATATTCCGTAATTAAGCACCGCCCTCATGTAGTACGCAGGCGCAGTGGCACCTGCTTGTAACCTTCGCGGGTCTCACCATGACGGTGGCAATGATGGAGATGAGAGCGTCGCTGAAGGCCAGCAAGCGGTGGGAGGACTGCGTGCCGCCGAGGGGCTCGCTCTCCGAGGCGGCCAGACTCTCCGTGGAGGCCGCCGGCTGCCCCTCCGCGTCCTCGCCGACCTGCTGCTCGACGACAGCGGCGTGCTCCTCCTCCGTGTCGTCGTCGCGGTGGTGGTGGTGGTGTCGGCCCATCTTGAGAGGAGCTGAAGCCGACACGATGTTTTGTTTGCAAACAACTGATTGACAGCTGACCGGAAAGGGCGGGCTTTACTGGAAGCGGAAATGCGTGACGGAAGCAGCGATCGTTAGCAGGAAGTAGTTTCACTCGCTCGGTACACTCAAAATAACTCATATCAGTTTTATAAATTCGCTTTTAAAGAGTCGTGTAGTTGTAAAGTTAACAATGCGGAACATTTGAGGCAATAATGTGTATTTAAACCAAGCTGCCCTACGAACAGAAAGCTAACTGCGATATGATTAATAAAGTATCCATCTTCTGCCACTAGAGAGCGACATTACTTTAATGTCTGTAATGAAGGCATTTCTAAAATGCAGAAACTAAACAAAAGTCACTTAACACAATTTCAGCTTCTCAGCCGGATAGCTGTTTGCTGTAAGAAAATAATACTGTATTTTAAAAGTAACAACAGAACCGAAATAAATAATCCCCTGCTGGAAGAGCATCTTGTCGTCAGCAAACAACTGCCTGAACAACTGCAGTCGCGTTCTCATGACGTCATTCGTGCGACCAATGAACGTCCACCAAATCAAACTGTTAAAGTAACAATAACAGTCGTAACACCATGTCAATAATAAACAACATTATGTAGAATACGATGTGAAGGAATTTTATTATATATTTTTAATGACACTTAATGACACTATTATGAGTTCATTCTTGGAAAATGGCAACTTAAAAAAATCTTATTAGCTATGAATCTTACTAGCTTATGAGCTACATCGCTAGCTAACTACTAGCTGTAAAGAAAATGTCTCTCACGAGTAAAAATTGAACCGCGCTTTTGGATGCCCCCCCAGCTGGTTAAGAAGCAACCTGGGGGGTCAAAGGTTAATGGGAGGGAAATCCTCCGTCATCCGGATGGCGGGGCTCAGACAGTGAAATGGCGGCGAGAGTGGGCTAAGACCGACTCAGACGAGGATGCTAACGCAGTTACTACGGTTGGGTGGGGCGGGGCTTTGTTGTACAAGCCTACAAAAGTGCCTACAAAACTACAACAACAATGGCGGAATAATTACAACTCATTTGTTTGCTACATTCGCACCACCGTGTGCATTGAGGTAAAAATGGGAAAAATATATATCAAACAAATATATAAATCTAAAATGATGAAATACATATATTTAAGAAAATATTTTTCAACTATTACATAATTTTATATAATTTTATATGTATCATATAATATTATATAATTTGTGTTACTATATACTATATACAATATATACTAATACTGCCTGACATTCACCTGCAGCTGCCAGCTGACGGCCCCGCCCACAGCCTTGTGACCACGCCCTCTGTTAATCCACGGAAGCAGCGCTTTCGGATCTCAGAGTTGCCCTTCATCCATCATCCTCCCGTGAAGTGCATAAGGGCCATGTCCTCTTCTTCATCTCCTCCTCTTCCTCCTCTGTGACGATGGCAAAGTTTCTGGCGGAAATCCTGGGATGTACACTTCCTGTGCGCGAGGTGAGCTACCTTTCCTTTCCTGTTGTGCCAGTGGTGCTGATGCTGACGTCTCCATGGCAACAAAAGGCTTATGATTGACTGCTTTTTTTTCGCGATTTCAGTGACAGTCCATTTGAAATGCATGGGAAAGATGAATAATCTGTTCCAGGGTCAAACTGTGGCCATCGTGAAAGCTTTATTTAGTGTACAGGCAATGTTTGAAGTCACAGTTGAACTGTTTTTAAGTGTAAAAAGAAGCAAAGCGTTTACTTTGCGTATACTTCCTGTTTACGTTCTTCTTCTCTGCTTTTTGTTGACGGCAAAATGTGAATAATAACACCCCTGTGTAACGCATGGAGGTTACATCATCAGTCAACACACACACACACACACATCTGTAATCCATGAGCAGCACAGGCCTGTTAATCCACCACATCATCTCAATGTGTGTGTGGGGGGGGGGGTCAACATTCATGAGGATTCAATGAAACTGATTGGTCGATCTGCATGGGTGCACTTGAAGAAGGGTGGAATCGAACTAGCTGTGAGGCCTGCATGCTAACCACTCGGAAGAAGAAAAAAAGAAAAGAAAAATTATTTAAAAAAAAATACTTATTGTATACACACTATATTATCAATTAATTAATAATGAAAAATAAGTAAAATAAATATTTATTTCAATTTAAGTTAAAGCTTATATTTTAATAATAATAACAATGGAAAATAATAAAGATATTAAAAATAAAGTATTGTATAATGAACAAAAAATAAATCCAAAAAAGCCAAATAAATAAATACATGGATGAATATTATACATTTGTTAAAAATCATTAAAAAATTGTTAAAAAATCAATTTTTAAAAAACGTGACACGCGATGATAATAATGTTAATAATAATAATAATAATAATAATACATCAAAATCCATAAATATTTTAAAAATAAAATAACTAATGTAATAAAAAAGACATACTTTCAAAAATGATAAAAAATGATAAAAAATTATCTACAAAATATATAAAATATTATTATAATATATATATAATATTTAATATAATATATATTATATTTTATATACATATATTTTATATATGTGTGTATATATACATGTATATATTACACTATTATACTAATATATATATATTTATAAATATATAACATGTTATATAATATATAAATAAATAAACTAAAAAATTAAAAATAAATTAAAAAATAAAAATTAATAACATTAATTAATAACAAGTGTTTGGACTAAGAAAAAAATCTTAAAACCACATGAAGAAATATTATAAATAAAAATGCTTTAATAAATGTCCCTATTCTATGTATATGCTTGCATGTTTATGTTTACATATTTGATTGACATTTCAGACGTTCTAATTAAAAAAAAATATTGTAGAATAATCTCATTTCACCTTGTTAAACCTCGTGTGTGTGTGTGTGTGTGTGTGTGTGTGTGTGTGTGTGTAGGAGATGTTACATAAGGCCATGAAGCTGATTATGTGCGAACAAGGAAGTACTGTTAATGTATGAACATAAACACTTTTCCACGAGGATGGAATTAGCCACAGGACAATGGCACACGCTGTACTGTACTGTACTGTACTGTACTGTACTGCGTGTCCATGTGCGTGTGCGCGCACCAGTTAAACCACATGAGACTTGTGACTCGTGTAAACCAGCGACCTTTACACTGGACTTCTTGTGCAGTTCGTTTAGGCGCCTGAACTACGCCCTCTGCTGGTCGCTGCACGCAACTGCTGCACTTCGTAGCACTTTCCCGCTGTCTGGAAGGGAGCTGATGGCGGGAAATGAGACATCGATGTGCGCGAGTCACCCAGGAAATGATTTTTTAGTTTCGTGACTTTGCGACCCGATTAGGGAGGGAACGCCCCCCCCCGCCCCTTTAAGCTGATTAACCCAATAATGTGATGATGGGATTAATCCTATTAAAGCTTGACTCACTGTACGAATATCTACTTTCATTATTATGATTAGGTTATGTAAGAAATAGCAACTTTTTCATATTATGGTTTTATTTTTTATTATTTATTATCTCGGACAAAGTCAGCTGGGATAGGCTCCAGCATATCCCCACCACACTAGTCAGTGTAAGCGGTATGGAAAATAAATGGGTGGATAATTAATATTTTATTAATATTAATAATGTTTTTTTTAATTATTATTATTGTATTATTATAATTATTATATGATCATTAAGTACCATTTAAAAATAGATCATGATTTATTTATGTTTATGTTATTTATTTATATATATATATTTGCAATATTTATGTATTTTTATTTGTCTTCATTGGTTCTACAGGTTTTTAAATTTAATTATTATGTATTTATTTAATTTATTTTTTCTATTATTATTATTATTGTTGTATTATTATTAGAATTATTATATCATCATTAAGTACAATTTAAAAATATATATCATGATTCTTTGTTCTGTAAATATTGTATATATAAAATATAAATAAATAATATTTTATATAATAAATAAATAAATATAAATAAATAATATTTTATATATATTATATTATTGCTTCCAATATTTTATAAATATATAAAAATAATTAAATCAATGAAATTAAATTAATTATAAATAAAACTATTAAGAAATCATTAACGATGTATAATATATTATATAATATATATTATATATAATATATTGTATGCATAATAATATTAATGACATATCTAAATTGATTGGTTAACTTAAAACAGAATTAAACTAAAAATAATATGAATATCACAAAAAATATAAATATTGTTCGGCAATTATTTAAAAATACTTTAAATGTACATAAAAATATGTTTTCTACTGTACATTCGATAATATAAATACAAATATATATTAGATGTAAAGTGTACTGTGTACTTATATTATAAATAATATATGTTGAATCATATTTAAATAATAATAGATATTATACTGGACATGTAAATAATAGTAATACTTGTGTTTTCTTTGAAATAATAATATGATCAGCTGGACCCCCGCCCCCCCCCAAAAACAGCGGTGCCAGGGGGGGTGGGGGTTGGGGGCGTGGGCGGGGGTCAACCTCCTTGTGTGGTCGGGATCAGCTTACCAGCCTGGAAAAACAGGCCAGACATTCCTCGCGGGCCAAAAGGAGGTCGCCGTGGCGACCTACTAGCTGGGACGCATTCCTCCCAATGGGGGGCGGGGCTCAGGGGGGACCCAGACCTCTTTGTCCTGATACTGCGTCATACTGTTTCTAATATTTGGATCTTCTCGTGTCGCTAAACAACGTCAGGATACAACGCTAGGAATGAAGCCAAAATAAACACACATGCTAACGTTAGCTTAGCCTCTTTTCCGCTAATGAAATTTACGACTTAATGAATTTTTCTCTGACTTTATTCTCAACAACTTTTTTATCGTAAATTTATTCTCATTCTTACGTTTATTCCGGGTTTCAGAAGGTGTGGTAAAACTGCCCACAGAGGAGCGCACTTCCTTATATGGGCGTGGCTGTAAGCCAGATAAGCTCTCTGATGATTTAATCAATAAATCATTAAATTTTTGAATTTTTTTTCATTGCAACGTTTATTCCGGGTTTCAGAAGGCGTGGCAAAACTGCCCCCTTTGTGATGTCACAGAGGAGCGCGCTTCCTTATATGGGCGTGGCTGTAAGCCAGATAAGCTCTCTGCTCTAGCTGTACCTTCGTTTTTTTACACACTGGTAGTCCTGCAAAACCCATTAGACGTTACCCATGCTGTAGAAAACCTGATGCTAAAATGCTAAAGCTACTTAGCATAAAGAGACTCGGGACTGCTTAGTCTCTACTTCCTGTAGAGACTGCTGTTTGTTCAAAGGTGACATTTTAAAAAGATACATCACCCTTTATTGCAGATAGCGCCACAAACCAGAAGTCCTTGGGAGCGTGGCCAATCACGGCGAGGTGGGCGTGCCTGGAGGCGGGCTGTGGGTGGAATAAATTCAAACGGACCGTTTTTGTACGAAATCTAAAGAAATAGAGCTGGAATAGTTGCAGATTCTGGAAGATCTAGAAAGCTTTCTGTGCCGGTTATTGTGTGTAGCTGCTCTATAGGAGTCCACAGCTCAATACCAAGGGCCATAAATGAGCCATAAAATTTTTGAAATTTTTAGAACTCTCATAATTTTACAACTTTTCTTGTCGTCGTATGACGATTTAAAAATATTTAAATTAAAAAAAAATATTTAAATTTTTTTTTAATTTTTATTTTCTTGTTTTTTCTCTTTATTTTTATGAGAAAGATATTCGTAAATTTATGCAACTTTTTTTCTCGTAAATGTATTCTCATTCTTTATGAAATGTATTCTCATAAATGTTTATAATACATGAAGAAAATGGCCCCAGACCCGCACTTTGGACACCCCTGAAATAGCATAAATGTGTACAATTGATGCTAGTAGAGTAAGCTAATGTGAAGATGAACTTGGTGCCCTCAGACCTGCAAACCAAAGCAGGTCAAGGAGTGTAAAACCGGCCCTGGTCTTGGACTCGTGGCTAACGTGGCTAACGTGGCTAACGTGGCTAATGTGGCTAATGTGGCTAACATGGCTAACGTGGCTAACGTGGCTAATGTGGCTAACGTGGCTAACGTGGCTAACGTGGCTAACGTGGCTAACGTGGCTAATGTGGCTAACATGGCTAACGTGGCTAACGTGGCTAACGTGGCTAACGTGGCTAATGTGGCTAACGTGGCTAATGTGGCTAACGTGGCTAACGTGGCTAACATGGCTAACATGGCTAACGTGGCTAACATGGCTAACGTGGCTAACGTGGCTAACGTGGCTAACGTGGCTAATGTGGCTAACGTGGCTAATGTGGCTAACATGGCTAACGTGGCTAACGTGGCTAACGTGGCTAATGTGGCTAACGTGGCTAACGTGGCTAATGTGGCTAACGTGGCTAACGTGGCTAACGTGGCTAAGGCAGCCATCAAGGCCGTCAAGGGGCCCAGTTATGAATGATTACAAATAATGACGATGAAGCCCGCCTGGCGGGTCAGCAGGACCTCTTTGGCCTTCATCCACGTCTGTGATGTAAGACATGAGCGTGACCGACATTCTGCTTTTACATAAGGACGTATTTATGTAAGACCCAAACATGGAGATGTGGAGCGCTCTTGTCATGCATTTTGACATCTTTCCTCTACTTTGAGTTTCACTTCCTGTGTGGAAGGAGGAACTCAAGGTGAGGGGGTTTATCTTATCAGGATGGTTCTTATCAGGATGCCCCCCTTAATTTTTAAAACCATCATTTTTTGGTCATTTTTAAACATTGACGGAACTTCTTTCCCGGGTGCATTCATTTGCCATAGCAAGAGGGATAGGGGCTGTGTTCGAAACCGCATACTAGCATACACATACTACATACTTCCATGCCCATACTATCCACACTCCATGAACATAACGAGACATGGATGACCTACATATGCTTTTTAAATCATTAGAGACCTCTAGACATGAAATAACACCCCTATAGTCACATTTACACTCCTATTACCCAATATAGTAGACATAATAAGAAAACATAGGACATAGAAAACCTGCTTACCACCTTCTTGAAACACTTTTTAACATCATTAGAGACCTCTAGACATTAAATAGCACCCCTATAGTCACCTTGACACTCATATTATCCAATATAGTAAACATAATAAGAAAACATAGGACATATAAAACCTGTTTACCACCTTCTCAATACAATGTTATCATCATTAGAGCCCTCTAGACATGAAATAGCACCCCTATAGTCACCTTGACACTCCTATTACCCAATATAGTAGACATAACAAGACATGGATGACTTAAATATGTTTTTTAAATCATTAGAGACCTCTAGACATGAAATAACACCCCAATAGTCACCTTGACACTCCTATTACCCTATTGTAGTAGACATAATAAGAAAACATGGGACATAGAAAACCTGTTTACCACCTTGTCGAAGAACTTTTAACATCATTAGAGACCTCTAGACATGAAATAACACCCCTATAGTCACCTTGACACTCCTATTACCCAATATAGTAGACATAATAAGAAAACATAGGACATATAAAACCTGTTTACCACCTTCTCAAAACAATGTTATCATCATTAGAGCCCTCTAGACATGAAATAGCACCCCTATAGTCACCTTGACACTCCTATTACCCAATATAGTAGACATAACAAGACATGGATGACCTACAAATGCTTTTTAAATTATTAGAGACCTCGAGGCACGAAATAACACCCCTATAGTCACCTTGACACTCCTATTACCCAATATAGTAGACATAATAAGAAAACATAGGACATAGAAAACCTGTTTTTCTATGTGTTTACCACCTTGTCGAAAAACTTTTAACATCATTAGAGACCTCTAGACATGAAATAACACCCCTATAGTCACCTTTACACTCCTATTACCCAATATTCATTCATTCATTTTCTACCGCTTATAATAGACATAATAAGAGATGAATGACCTTCAAACTACATATGCTGTTTTAAATGATTAGAGCCCTCTAGACACGAAATAACACCCCTATAGTCACCCTGACACTCCTATTACCCAATATAGTAGACATAATAAGACATGAATGACCTTCTAAAATAAAGTCATACATTTATGACAAATAAAGTTGTACTATTACGACCAAAAAAAAATATTCTCGAAATCTCAGATTTCACTTTTTTGGTTTTTTTTGGACGCCTTTTTTTTTTTGTCAATTTACGAGAAATTGTGAAATTTGAAAAAAATGAAAAAAAGTTGTACATTTTAATTAAAAAAATTCCCTAATTTTGATGAAAAAAAGTTAATTTATGAGAAAAAAAATTTACATTTTCAAGAATAAATGCACATATTTTGATGAAAATAAATTGTAAATTTATTTTTTTTTTAAGTTGGAATATTATAAGAATAAAGTAGGAATTTAATGAGAGGAAATGACATCGATTTTTGAGAAAGAATGTCATAAATATTCACAAAAAAAGTCATAAAAATTCACTTATGTGACTTTTTCCTTTTTTTTTACTCTTAAATGTACGTGAAAAAAGTCTTAAATTCATGAGGAAAAAAAGAGTATTAAAATAACCTAAGATTTTGCGAATTTGAAAAAGTCGGAAATATGACTTTTTTATTTACTAAATATATATTGTTTTAATGTAGCCTTAATACACTGTAATAGTATACAACAATCATTTATTCATAATTTTCGTAAAAAATGTGTTGTTGCTATCCTTGATGAGGGACGAGGGAACGAGGCGTTCAAGTCGGCAGCACTTGTGTGTGAACGTGGGCGCTAATGAGAAAGTCATCCGTGTGGCCTCTTAAGTGCGTGTCTTTGAAGGCAACATCTGCGTTTAGAGCGCCGTGGCGCACGTACGCACACAGATGGCCCTTCATCTCTAAGTGGCTGCATATATTAGCCAGGGATGTTTTTGTCGTGCGGGCGTCTGCTGCTGGATGTTTGTCAGGACGGACCACGACTTTAACGTGGCCTCTGAAAATTGGTGGCTACGCTTTAAAAAAAATGCAAATTAGAGGGACTCCTGAGCGCCCTGATTCATCTGACTGACCGCGTCTGTAGACCAGTGTGGGTGTCGGTGGGAGTGTTGTGGAGGTCCCGTGGTTCGGCATCCCAGCATGTGTTCAGCAGCTGCACGGGAGCGCTGGGTGCCAACAGGACGTGTTTACGGCTCGGGGTCGGAAATGTGTGATGAGCTTATGAAAAGTAGAGGACACTCAAAAGGAACGGATGGACGCGAGGAGGTTGGCGTTGGACTAGCCAGTTTGGTACAAGTCCCAAATGGGACCTCGTTACGAGCTCCAAACGTTTATAGCCAAAAACTGGCGTCCATGTTAGAATCAATCAAGATCTTAAGCCATGATTCCAGTAATGGGCCACAATAGACATAATAAGAAAAACATAAGACATAGAAAACCTGTTTACCACCTTCTTGAAACAGTTTTAAAATAATTAGAGCCCTCTAGACATGAAATAGCACCCCTATAGTCACATTGACACTCCTATTACCCAATATAGTAAACATAATAAGAAAACATAGGACATGGAAAACCTGTTTACCACCTTCTTGAAACAATTTTTAACATCATTAGAGACCTCTAGACATAAAATAGCACCCCTATAGTTACCTTGACTCTCCTATTACCCAATATAGTAGACATAACAAGACATGGATGACCTAAATATGCTTTTTTTAATGATTAGAGCCCTCCAGGCATGAAATAGCACCCCTATAGTCACATTGACACTCCTATTACCCAATATAGTAAACATAATAAGAAAACATAGGACATGGAAAACCTGTTTACCACCTTCTTGAAACAATTTTTAACATCATTAGAGACCTCTAGACATAAAATAGCACCCCTATAGTTACCTTGACTCTCCTATTACCCAATATAGTAGACATAACAAGACATGGATGACCTAAATATGCTTTTTTTAATGATTAGAGCCCTCCAGGCATGAAATAACACCCCTATAGTCAATTTGACACTTCTATTAGCCAATATAGTAGACGTAATAAGAAAACATAAGACGTAGAAAACCTGTTTACCACCTTCTTGAAACAATTTTTAACATCATTAGAGACCTCTAGACATGAAATAGCACCCCTATAGTCACCTTGACACTCCTATTACCCAATATAGTAGATATAACAAGACATGGATGACCTAAATATGCTTTTTAAAATGATTAGAGACCTCCAGGCATGAAATAACACCCCTATAGTTACCTTGACACTCCTATTACCCAATATAGTAGACGTAATAAGAAAACATAGGACATAGAAAACCTGTTTACCACCTTCTTGAAACAATTTTTAACATCATTAGAGACCTCTAGACATGAAATAGCACCCCTATAGTCACCTTGACACTCCTATTACCCAATATAGTAGACATAATAACAAA